>NC_056725.1:298102793-298142793 GCF_019279795.1 Protopterus annectens | reverse complement strand
AGCTCTACCCTGATAGCAATAGTTTCTCTTTTCTGAAAAGCTGCTTCATTAGTTCTGATTTCTTTACAACAAGAAAATGAAAAATGGTTCTTAGAAGAAGTTTGTGTGTGTGTGTGTGTGTGTGTGTGTGTGTGTGTGTGTGTGTGTGTGTATCTGATTCTGTCCCTGAAGGAACAATATTTCGGCGCAGTGATGCAGCGGTAGCATTGTCGCCTCACAGCAAGAGGTTCTCTGGTTCGATTCTCAGCTGGGGTGCCTTCTGTGAGGAGTCTGCATGTCCTACCTGCATTCGTGTGGGTTTCCTCCGGGTGCTCCGGTTTCCTCCCACGTTACAAAGACATGCATCTGGAGCCTTTCTCCCTGGGCCTCCGCTGAAAATTGGCTTAGTTCCAAGTTGGACTTTCCCGGTTAACAAATGTTAAATAAATAAATAAATAATAAAATATTACAGATAAAATAAAGAGATCAATGAACTTTACGGTCTGCGATTATAGCACATAAAATACTTTGAGCTTCAGTAAGCGCCACATCGTCACATTATATCAAGTATCACTGGGTATAATGGCTGTTCTGAGCAGTGATTGGTCAGAACCAACTACTTGTGTTAAACCTTTGTTCCTAAAAGGCAGCCCCAATAGCTGACTAGAAATCACAGCAGCACATATGCAAGCAACCATTGAAAGTACAAGAAAAACTATCCTTAGGGCTATTACCACCATGGTCTCAAGCAAACCCCTATTGTTGTTTGTATTTAGTTATAATGACAGACTTGCTCAGTTTTTCATTTAATCAGTGCACTGCCATGATAACCTGATTGAAGAGCTGCCATGCTTCCATATGCTCTATGTTTAGATGGAGTTACAGAAAACTGGATTATTTCTTGTAGTTTTACTAGCATCATCTGTAGTTGTTTATTAATTGCTGCATTGTGTCATATAGAATTTAAATGCATCAGCCTCACACTTTCTTTAGCAAATGGCATAAGCTACTATAGTTGGTCTTTCACACTGAATGTTTTGGTGACATTATTTTTCCTATATTCATTTTTATAAAAAATCATTTTCTTTGTGCAAGACGCATATCTTTCTGACTTCAGTTTTATAAAGCCTCATTTTCTTTGTGAAACGTAGCATCAGAATGGTACAAGTGCTAAATGCTTTAATCTGTCCGTATGTAAGTGGCTGCTTGCATACTTAATAGCCCCTTATTAACCAGTTGGATCGGCTCTGTAAGTTAATTAATAACATTAAACCAACAAACAGTGTAACAGACTAATAACCTGGCATGACATTTGGAAGAAAATAGTAAAGTTAGCGATAAGAAACCAGGCACCCAATAAAAACCATGGAATCCCAATACAAGATCTTATCTTCACTAAACTTAAAATCAAAGCCATTATTTATAATTAGGGTATTATATTCTGATGGTAAAGTTAAGAATGAAATTTAGGAAGAAAGAAAAAAAAATTGAAAAACAAATGTCATTTGCTGACTCTTAACTTTCCTGTTATAACTGAAGAGTTTAATTTTCTGTCTCCTCCCAGAATTATACTTTTTTCACAACATCACTCTGTTTAGGATTAAAAATATTTATATGCCTTAAAGTAGTAAATGACAGCACATAAAAAAAATCATGCAAACAGACTGGTAGTACAAAACAGCTTCAACTACGTGGGGTGAGATCAGAATTGTTGCGTAATCACAGATGCAGTCAAAAAATAATGCTGTCCAAAACTGGGTGTTTTACAGGGAACAGCATGCCCAGGAGTGTACTGAGAATCAACACAGCAGGCAGAGGTCCTCTTCACCTCTACAAGGGACATCATTCCCCCACAACATCCATAGTTCCCCTACAATACCCACCCTCAAGGGCATTAGTGCACTCAGATAATGGGCTGTTAAATGACTGTGTATTTGTTTCTATTCGTATGTACATTTTTTAAAATATTTTTGATGTACAACAGTTCCTCCACTTAATGTTTTAAACTTGCTGTAGGACACGTAATTGCTGTTGTCAGAATTATTTTACATCCAAAATATAAGGTATGTAAGTATTTACTGTCCGCGCACACACACACACACACACACACACACACACACACACACACACACACACACACACACACACACACACACACGCACACACACACACACACACACACGCACACACACACACACACACACACACACACACACACACACACACACACACACACACACACACACACACACACACACACACACACACACACACACACGCACACACGCACACACACACACGCACACACACACACACACACACACACACACACACACACACACACACACACACACACACACACACACACACACACACACACACACACACACACACACACACACACACACACACACACACACACACAGTCATACACGTATACACAGACATACACCATACACAGACATTTAATTAGAAAAACACACGTGCCAAGCAATTACAGACACTTTCTTGACTGACTACAACTTGTTTGTTTCATTGTACTCTTATGAATGAAAAAAAAATCTGTGCAATGCAAGGATTGTACCCACCACCCATGCCTCTCAGCTGTCCCTGATTTTTGCCTCATAATTTTGCTCTGTTCAACAGAAATGTTTTACTTTTTGGTAAATAAGTAAAGACAGACATTATAGTTTTATACTTGTTATTGTTCAAATAATGCCTGTTGGTAGATCACTTGAAAGCTGAATGAGCAGGGACATGGGACAACCCTATCCACTTCAAAAGGCATGCTGTAACTGCAAGTTCAGCACAGTCTCTTTCTGTATTTTTGACCTGAATTCTTTTTTTCCTTTTCCACACAAATTCATTAGCAAAGACGGTGAAAGGTATATGCTTTACCTGTTGTGGCTCATTCTTACAAACACACACACACACACACACACACACACACACACACGCACACACTCACACACACACACACACACACACACACACACACACACACACACACACACACTTGTAACTGCAATATCATTTGTTCTTTTTTTAGCTCACTAAACAGATCTTTTTTAAAACTGAGCTTAGTGAAGTGAAAGCAAAACGGAAAGTTCTTGTAAATGTTATTGCATTTACTTTTGCTAGTTGAGTATTTTCCCCTTTTTATTTAACCCCTTCTTTCTTTCTTTTTTTTTTTTACACCCACTAAACAGCAAAGCCATGTTCATGTTTAGCATATATTAAAAATGGCAGGCGTTTGCTTTTTTTAGTTGCTGCTTCAGGGCATCTCAATTTGCCACCATAAAACAGCAGATTTTTTTCAGGATGCATAAAAGAATAATATACAAGTGAAAGTTTGTTACTTATTGTACCCCATATAAGTAGGCTGTTAGTGATTAAAAGAAGTCAACCTACAACTGTTTTACCACATCTGTAACTGTGAAAGGCATGACATAACAGTAAAAACTACAAGAAAAAGCTAGCCAGGCTAGAGTTTTTACTGTGTGATACTTGAAACCTTATGTAATAGAGGCCCATGGGATAGTTGCATGCAAATGACCCCCTAAGGGCATCAAGTGTTTCAGCTATATAGCTTCTGAATTTCCATGACTTTTTCCTTTTTAAGTCTCGCCTCACAGTTAGACGTTGCCCGTTCGATTCTCAGTTAGAGCGTCTTCTGTGTAGCGACATGCGTGAATGGGAGTTCCTTCGTTGAAGGTTGTGCATTAGGCCCGGCAAGTCAGTATGTAAAAATCCACTGCCAATCATTACTGGACCGGAGTTCCGCTGTGGCAACCCCTAACTGGGAAAAGCCGAAAGACACAAACAAATGGACAGAGTCAGGCTGATAAAGTCAAACCAAAGTGATTTCCTGGCTTCATTCAAGACTTGGAGACTGCACTTATGCATAGTTTGCCAGTAATCATCCATCTTTTAGAAAGTACAGTCTTATTTAATAAACTACAAATACTGAGTGTGATTGAGGCAATGTTCTCCTGGTCCTGAGAGTATATATCTTTGTTCTGTTTGAGAAAAGCAATTGTAAAATGAATCAGTTAATCTAGTTTATCTCTAGTAATGCAGCTTAAAACATTTCCTACAATCCTTGAAAATTTCTACTTTTTTTTTCTTTTTCTGTTGCATATGGGCTTCAATATCAGCAGGATTCTACTTATAACCCATTAAAAGTTAAAATAAAAAAAATGTAAGATACATACAAAATTAGCAACAATAAAAGCACCACAGCTAGAAAAATCTGAAAATTCAAGTCCCCTGAAAGTGTAACCCATTTGAAGTACTATATGAGATAACCATACTAAAACAGGAACTATATACAAGAATGAACAAGTACAATGCAGTGAATCCTTTTAATGTAACTCCTGAGCATCCTCCTCCATTACCACTGTACCCAACGAGCAACATTAAATGACCAATAGTGCATTATACACCCCAACATACGTACTGTCTTCTGTAAATCACTTGTCTTCACCTACTGGTACAGAGACCAGACCCAGGAGAAGGCAGACACTGACAGATGCAAAAAGTAGGGTTCCTTGACAAGAATACGTATGGCTAACTTCCTCCTAGAATGTAATGTCTAATCCTTTGTTGTCAATGGAGAAATTTCTCACCTTCAGGCCCAACAAGCAGCTGTTCTCTTCTGCTAATGTTTAATGCTCTTCATTTAACAGGAAAAAAAGGTAGAAGTAGCACAGCTCGAACACAAACGAAAGCTGTAGGAGACATGAGGCAAGTTAAGCCCCATCTCAAATCTTCTTATCTATTATGGTTGACTGATTTCTGACACATGGAAAAAATAGGCCTTCTCTGAGGGAAGGCATCCTGTAAAAGATACATAAGCATGGACAGTGTAATATCAATTCTTTCTAGCTGAGTCCTTCTAAAAAAGTCAGTCAGGGTTTTTTTCCTCCACTAAAATACCTTTCCTGTTTGCTTTCTGTGCTTATAATCCAACAAAAACGAAGGAAGGAAAAACAAAAGAAAATCAAGAAAACTCATTTCTATACACAAGTCTTATACAATCTCCTTTCATTCTTTGATGAACACTTTTCATTAATTTAATGATTTATTTGCCCATTATTTATTTGTTTGTTTTTTATCATTCATTCTCACATAGGCTAACTGTCATGACTTTGTTACAGCGGTATAGATAAGAAACAGTCATAAACAAAACACATTAGGCAGGCTTGACAAAAGACATAGCACATAAATGAAATGCTGTTTAGGACACTGGTGAGAGCTCCACTTGAATGAACTCACATTATCACACTTGGTCAGGGTGCACTTTTTATGTAAAAGCAGCTAAAGAGGTATATTTTCTCTTCTTCTCAAGAAAGGTCATAATCTGAGATGTGAATGGGGAAAAGGGCTCAGAAGTTTGATATCGCTGGGAAGGGAATTTCAAAAGGGTGGGCCACATATTGAGAAGGGGTTCACATGATTGATGTGATAAAAAATAAAGTGCTGCCTCAAGAAAAGTGGCTTGAAAACCCCTAATCATATCACTCTGGGATTTGGGATATTTTTTTTTATCCTAGCTGAGTGTAGAACATCAGATGCGACTGAAATAAATAGAAACAACCACAAACGACCAGCAAAATGCAATGGTAAACCCAGATAATAGAAAATCCTTTATTATCAATACCACATATCTGAAAGTATCTGAAATTATTTAACCAGACCGGTTTCGGCCTCACAGCCTTTTTCAATGGTAAACAAAAACATAGAACATCAGACCCTGCTGTGGTCAACTGGCCCATTCATTGGGGTATGAGTCAACCAAAAGGAGTCTTCACTGAAGCAGCAATCAGAAGTGGTTTATGTTTCCCTGCTTGAACCTAACACCTATATACATGCTTATTCATGTCCAAGGAGTTGGTATTCAATGAGCCTTTATGATGCATGCCACATCTTACCGTGACCTGAAAAGAAGGCCCTGTTCCCTCCACTTACTGACAAGCACCTCCACATGATCCTCAATTTCAACCCAGGATTCTACTGCAGAAGGAGTGCTCAACAGTCACTTCCCCATCCCCCCAAAGAGATAGATGAGCAGGCATAAGGCTAATTCTTCCTCTCCTCACCCACACCAGCACCAACAGGCACCAGAACCCCTAGTCAAGCTTAGGTCACCTGGGTCATAGTCAAGGCTTTTACCTCAATCCAGTGGAGCTGCCATCATTCTGTGCCACTGTTTCACTGATACAAGCTTCCTGAATGCACACCACTAAGTAGTATTTATTACCCCATAAACCATTATACAAAATGGAAGGGTTGTTCCCTATCAGATTGTTCACCATTCAACCTGATTCTGAGATATTTGTGTTGCTTCCTATGTGCCCTTGTTGTGAATATGTAATTGTATTCTTGAACACCTGCAGCTTTTTATAGACAGTGAGTGAATGTGGCACTGATAGTTGGGTAGGCATACTCCAGGGAGAGTAACAGGACAGCTTTCCCACAGAATACTTATTCTGACTTCATAAGAAATAGTTCACCCTGTAGCACGTGTGAAGTACAATAGCGATTCACTTCCCTAGGTTCTGAATGGAAGTATTCTAAGTGACGATTGAGTCCAACTAAACTCCAAGATATTTGTTGTTGTTGTGTCTTTCGCCTTTTTCCGGTTAGGGGTCACCACAGCGAAACTCCGGTCCGCCAATGATTGGTAGTTGATTTTTACGTGCTGAGTTACTAGCCCTGATGCACAACCTTCAACGAAGGTACGCTCATTCACGCATGTCTCCACGCACAAGACGCTCTAGCTGAGAATCGAACCGGACAGCGTCTGACTGTGAGGCGACAACGCTGCCACAGCACCACCACCGCGGATAAACTCCAAGATATTTGTAAATTTAGATATTTTCCGGTAGTCTAACATCAGGTCCAAATAGATTCCACTCCCCTTTGTGCATAAAGTCTCCTCTAGGCACCAAAAATCATTACTTTTGTTGCTCCCAGGTTCACCTTAAGGCCCAGTTTGTCAAGGGACATGCAGAAGTTATTTAAACTGTTGTTAAGGATGCCAGCTATCAAACATGGTACAGTGCTAGATGCCTAAATAATCATACCACTGGTATATAGAAGGATGCATGGGCGAAATTCTTGGCAAGGCTTGTAAAGGCCACGGGGCCAGTAGCTTGGTATCATCCTATGAACTTATGAACTTATGTTCTGGATGTCAATGGAAATAGTACCAGCAAGTGATGTTTAGGGTAAAAAAAAAATGTCCAAGCATAGAGCCTTGGAGAACTCATGATGTTTTCAATGTAAAGGAGATAGTTCTCATTCAACTAATAACTGAAAATACCTGTTATGAAGACCATTGATAAACCATTTCAGGGCAGAATAACTCAGCCAATAGAATATATATAGTCCAGTAAATCAAAGCCTTTTGGATGTCTGTGAATGTTTCATCAGAAAGTTGTTCATCCTCTACTGCGTGTAACAAGCTGTTTTTGAGGGCCAGAGCCATAACATGGATTTTTGAAACTGCACACAAGCTTCGGGACTGCAGCCCCCCCTATCCCAAAAGTATAACCCCAAACCCCATGTAGTCTATCACTCTAGTCAGGCAATAGCAGGATAGAAGTTAGCCACAAACACTGGCTTGCCTGTCCGGGAGTGGCCAGTCCATTCTACTGCACTGGAAAGAGAGGTGCAGAGCATGCAGCATATGTTTCATGGGTATATGTACTTGAATCTGCCAAGCTGTGTTAAACAAGCAACCTTCAAGAGGTGCTTGCAGCAGCAGTGGCGGCATGCTCAGAGAGAAAGGTATGGTATGTCTTCACATCTGTGAGTATGCACCACTTCAGCCACTAGAAAAGTAGTTATGGCCAAAAAGCAGCAAAAAGCATACGTTACCTGCAGTCAGTTCCTGCCCACTGTTAATGAGTGGACAAATGGAGTTTCACTCCATGGGGAACAAACAGACCATCTGATAGTAAGAGGTCTAATGGTTGACAGGCAACAGAAAAAAAAAATAATGCTCAACATCTTCAGAGGTTGTTTATACAGCGCTGGTCTTTGATAGACTGCTTCCTTAAATCTGGATTGGGTCTAGCAATAAAGTAACTGCTCTGTTGAAGTCATACTTACATAAGGCAGAGTAAGGTACAAAGGCAGACCTTTACTTCCACTTCAGCATGCATTGTCCAGTATGTATTTAATTTTTCCATTGTAGTTTTTATAAGGGCATGGATGATGTTGTTTACAGTACTCTGTGATAGAGGAGAAAGCTGCTTTACATGGGCTGCTCTAATTGTAGGTGACTCAGCTATTTGGCACTCACAGACAAAACAATTAGCTTCTTAGTCTGAAATGTTATAGAAGGTTGATACAAGAGGGCTGCTAAACTTTTTTTTAATAGCCATCTCTGTGGAATATAGTGGGGTGACCCCCTGACTGTGACCAAGAGCATTTCAGGCTGTCTAAAGACCCAGGAACTGAAAGAAATGACAGGAGTGGGTAAGAGTGACTGAACAATGTCACCTTGCCCACCCTATAATGAAAGGAAGTGGTCTAGCCTGCCCCTGTACATCCCTTCTTATGTGTGCTATCTCTAACCATATCCTTGCTTCTGCTACCCCTAACTCCAGTTCTTATAGACTACCTTACCAAAAATCCTTAACAGTACCACTATTCAGGCAAATTATGTCTGGGGCTATTGTTAGTTTTTTTTTTTGTTTTTTTAATTTATGGACCAATAGGAAAAGGAACATGTTTGCTTTCCTTTATTATCACATGAGTTTTTGATAATTTGTTGTTTCAATAATTATAAGTTTCAAAGTGTAGTACTCAATATAATGCACATAGGGTTTTTGGAATTATCTCAGGAATAGCAGTATGAAATAAAACCAAAAATTTAGAAATATTACATTTATCTGATCACAGAGTTTGAATGAAGTTATAAATTTCTTTTCAAAAAAGGGAGCTGACTTCACATTCACGTACCGTATTCGTCCAGTCAGCTATTATTTCAGAATCACATCTCCAGCATTTAATTCTATTTGATTAATACATAATTGTAATTTTCTTAAGAGTGACAAAAGCTATGTGTAAGAATTTCAGTTGAAAATTTTCCAGTATAGTGAAGACGTCAATAAGGGTCAGCTCCTGGTGTTTTCTCCTGTCTACCTGATGAATCTGGGCATCTTGGGGCAATGTAGCAATTACCTCATGTACACAGACAACCCTCTCCTCCTACCACCCAACACTACAACCTGCGAGAGATGCACTTATATAGCCAAACGGGAAGCAAAGCTCTCTTCACCCAAGACTGGACTAGACAGTCAAGAGGAGAAGGTAAACACTTGCACCACACCACACTCATCACATAGTCCCTCAAAACCTACACCACCAAAACAGACACATAGAAACACAAAACACACACCTACATTCATGGAGGCTCTTAATAAAAATCTGCTCAAGCAACAGAGACCTCCAAAGCAGAAAAGCAAGCAACCTCCACCCCCCCAACACAACCCAAATGACACATAGCCCACAAACTCAGTGTGCCACTCAACCACAGCACATAAGCCATAACAATCTACCCAACACTCTAGTCATAGGTGACTGTATAGTCAGGCACACTGATGTTCCACTCACCAGGCTAAACAAGGAGAAAGTTACTATCAGCTGCCTGTCGGGTGTCAGGATCCGCCACATAACGCATGCACTCAGGACATTCCACAACAAGTACAAATATGACTCTGTCATTGTCCATGTTGCTTTAAAATGACCTGAGACATACCTCCCTGGACTACATGAAAAGAGACATGGAGGATCTCTCCAATCTTGTAGCCCAGGCAGGTATGACCCTAGCCCTGAGTAGCATCCTGCCATCACCCAGAATGACACCACAGTACAAGGACAAAATGATTGATTTCAACAATTGGCTAAGCTTCTGGTGTCATTCTAAGGGGATCCAGTATCTGTCTGCCTGGGATGACATGATCGACAGACCACGATGCTTTGCCAGGGATGGCCTGCACCTGTTGCCCTTGGGATTCCAGATACTGGCTAAGGCTCTTGCCACCCCTATACTGCCTTTTTTAGGCAAGGTTCAAATGACAAATTCACCACCTTAACAGATACAAGCAAGCAAAATCTGAGGGTAATGCTACTCAATGCTAGAAGTTTAAACCTCAAAATGCATTCACTCGAAGCACTCCTTAAAATGGAAAACATTGACATCTGTGCGGTGACAGAGACCTGGTTCAAGGCTCCAGAGAGCACCCCTGCATTACCAGGCTATAATTCATACCACAGCTTTCGGCCACCTAACCTGGACTAAAACACTAAAAACAGAGGTATGTCCATATTCATTAATGATATCCACACCTCCAGGCTAGTTGTTCAGAATAATGCATCCGAGATTATCCAAGTGCAACTAACTCTGGGAAAGACCACAATCCAAATTGTAACTTGCTACAGATCCCCCCACCATGCCCCAGAATTCCCTCTTCTCATTTCTTGATACACTGGAATATATTAGGGTACAACCCAACACCCTCATAATGGGCGATTTCAACTACCCCACCATTAACTGGGAAAACTACTCATGTACCAACTCTTTTGCTCAACGTTTTCTGGAATTCATAAATTCCAATGCCTTGGATCAACTTATCCACACCCCCACCAGTGGCAGCAATATCCTAGACCTGGTCATTACCAACATGGGTGACCAGTGTTCCATACCAGAGGTCAATTCCTCGTTGGTCAGATCTGACCACAAGCTAATCACACTAGACAGCCACATCCCGCCCCCACCCCTCATTAGGGAAACCACCGTAAATGATTTCTCCAAAGCCAACTTCACACTTCTTAAGACGGAAGTGGCAAACTTTATGACACAGATGCAGCTGGACAATAGAGATACAACTGCTGAATCCTACACAAATGCACTTCATAAGCACTTACATGAGTGCATGGATAGTGCTATCCCTAACAGAACCAAGATGCTATCCTCTAAAAAAAGGAAGCCAATCTGGTGGTCCCCTGCCATAAACAAACTCTTCAGCAGAAGAAAGAAACTGTTGTAAAAAAGAGCAAAATCCCATGATTGGAGGAACTCCCTGGTCAGCCTCTGTAAGAAGCTGAGATCCCTCATAAAATCCTCCAAAGCTAGTTACGAAAACAAAATTGCAGCTGATTCTAAAGACAACCACAAACCATTCTATAGCTATGTCAAGAATCTCAATGGCAACACTCAGATCTGCTCTGAGTTAAAGCACAATGGCACTAAATATACAGAAGCAACTGATATTGTCAACATCCTGGCAGATATGTTCAGTGCTAACTTTACCCCTCTCTCACCAACTAAAGGGCCCATCTCTATACCGGAAGAATGCAAAGTTCCTGTGATCATGGCTGCACAGGTAAAAACTGCACTCTCCAAAGCCAAGAACACAGCATCCATGGGACCTGACAACATCCCAGGCTGCATTCTACATGAACTACAGAATGAACTGGCACCCCACCTAAGCACCATGTTCAATCATAGCCTCACCTCAGGCTTTGTGCCCACTGAATGGCATACAGTGATGGTTATCCTACTCCACAAAGGGAGAGCCACCATGGACCCCCGGGAACTACAGCCTTATTAGCCTATCGAGCCTGGTCTGCAAGGCAATGGAACGGATCATCATGGAACATATAAACAATGACATTGGTAATCTCCAAACTCTGGACCCCACCCAGTTCCGGTTTGTAAAAGGCAGATCATGTCTCCTAAACCTGACAGACTTCTTTGCAGCAGTCACCAAAGCCATAGACGAGGGTATGGTGGTTCACACAGCCTATCTAGATCTTGCCAAGGCTTTTGACACCATCCCCCACTCTGGAATTATAGATAAACTCACTAACCTAGGTATAAATCTCTATGTCACAAGATGGGTTGCCAAATGGCTCACTGACAGAACCCACACTGTGAAAGTAGCAGACTCCAAATCCGACTTCAGACCAGTGACAAGTGGAGTACCACAGAGTTCAGTCCTGGGTCCTCTCCTGTTTGGTATCTACTTTTCTGAAGTACAGGCTAACACAGAAGGTCTTTGGCTAATGAAGTTCGCAGATGACTGCAAACTAGGAGCCATAATCAAAACTCCTAACAATGTGGACATCCTACAAAAGGGCCTCACTGAGACAGATGCCTGGTGTCAAAGCCATGGCCTCAAGCTCAATGCCAAAAAGTGCATTGTCATCCCCTCTGGTAAAAACTCTGTACCCATGAACTACCACATAGGTGGTAGTCTACTTAACAGGCAGAATTTGTGAACTTTATGGGAATTTTAAACAATAACTCACATGAGTTGAAATTTACTTGGGAAATGGGAGGGGACAGCACTTCATTTTTGGATGTCACTTTTTATGTTGATGAAACAAAAAAGGTACAATATAAGCCTTACAGGAAGCCCACCTGCAGTCAACAATTTCTTACACGCAACCAGTATGCATCCTTCTCATTTGATTAGTTCACTGCCTTATGGTGAATTTAAGAGAATTGTAATTATTAGTTCTGAATTAAATTTAAAAGAAAAGTATTTGGAAGAGACATTCCCCAGTTTACGGAATAGAGGGTATAATGAACATACATTGTTAAAGGCTAAAAACAAAGTTATGAATACTGGTGATATAAGAGTCAGGAATGAATGTTATTCACATGGCAGAGGAACTGGAAACATTGAGTAGCATGAAAGGATGGAAGAAAGATTATTTTTTGTTACTAGATATTCCAACTTTTTGCCTATTTTGGAGAATATATTTAGGCAAGCTTGGGAAATAGTGATTCATAACACTTCTATTGGATGTTTATTTCCAAAACACATACATTTTTCCTATGGCTGATATTGTAATTTAAAAGAATTATTAAATAAAAAAGATTTAAAATCCAGATATTCTCATGCCCTGGGGAAGACAGTAGGATCACATGGTTGCGGTAAATGTTCAGTGCGTCATAGGGTTAAAGACTTAGATGGTACTAAGATTAATGGCAAACTTTATAGGGCAAATGAATACTAGAACTGTGACAGCTGTGGTGTGATTTATATCATAGGGTGTAATTGTGACCCTATTTTTTGGTATATTGGTCAAACCACGAGGAAGGTTAAGATGCGTATTATGGAGCATCTAAGTGATGTGAGAAGGAAAAAAACTTGAAAGTCCAGTGGCCATGCACTTCTTGTCAAAACACAAATGGTTGGAAGATAGTTTATTTTTTAGCATTCTTGCACGCCCCATTTCTTCAGGTGGTAATTTTAAACATCAGCTGAATAAACTGTAAAGTCGAATGATTATTAATTATCATACATTATATCCCCAAGGAATGAATTTAGAAAACAATCTTAATATTTAATATAGTTTAGTAATACATTTAAATTACTGTCATTAAAGGTTATAAAACAAAGTTCATTAAAAAATCAAGTTTATAAGTATGTTTAATAATGTGTTAAGAATTTATATTTAGAGTATGTATTAAATTTTGATGCATTAATATTGAAAGCATTTAAATGTGAAAATATCTGAAATGGATGCACATATTCTTGTAAGGTATATATTTTTAATTTATGTATTTATAGATATTTATTTATTATAATATGGGTATTACAGCTGTATTTAAATATTATTGTGAATGATTTTGCAGTTAATGAGGGTATTGTTTATAGGTTAAGTAACATTTCCTTTTCTAGTGTTTGTAGTCTGTTAAGAGAACTAGGTGTATGGTGAATGTATTTAATCATTTAATGATGTAATTAATATAATTAGGAAAATTTAATTGATTTCTTGTTGGTTTAAAAATGGTATATAAAGGGACATATTGGGAAGTTGTAAATGTTCCAGCAGAAGGCTAAAAGCCGAGGTACCATAATGGTTGTAATAAAGAATACATGTCCTGATAGTGGATTTCCTTGCCTCTTTTTTGTGTGGTATGAAGAGTTGGTCTACTTATGTTTTTGTGAAGTAGTCTACTTAACACTGAAAGTGTGATAAGAGACCTTGGGACACAGGTGGACAGTAATCTCTCCTTTGATAATCACATCGCCACAGTAGTCAGGAAATCCTTCTACGTGGCACACCTCATCACAAAAGGTTTCTCATCCAGGAAAAGAGAGGTCTTTATTCCCCTCTACTCATCACTCATTAGACCCATTATAGAGTACAACGCCCCTTTTGGCATGTACCTCACAAGACATCTACAACAACTGGAAAGGCCACAGAAATACCTCACAAAGAGGATTACCAGCCTCAAACAGATGCCCTACACAGACAGTCTCAAAAAACTCCAGCTTTACTCTATCGCATATCGCCTACTCAGAGGCAATCTCTGCCTAACATACAAAGCTAAAAAACCCAGAGCTGTTGGACATGCTCCACTTAAAGAAATCCCAATCCTACCGAGCTACATGCTCTAGGGACCTAAACCTTGTCACCACAATAAACAGAACATGCTGGAGGGATAGATTCCTGTCCCAGAGACTTTCCATACTCTGGAATAAACTACCTATCTATATCAAACAAAGCTCCTCATTAGCACTCTTCAAGAAAAATCTTGATGATTGGATGGGAAATAGGAAATTCACCCCAGGGATCACCTCTGTGGCTCTGCTAGACAGGGGCACAGGAAAATATTTTTTTTTTGGGTGGTGAATGCCAGGGTACCTTTTTGGCTAGGCTTATATAGGCCCTAGGGCCAATAGCCTAGTACCTACCTATGAACCTTTAAGATGTGGTTTTATCTGTAAATTTTAATATTATTTTCTTGTATTCCTCACAGACATCTTCATTATTAATTTTTAAGAAATATTTCCAATAGGAATTTTCTAAATATGTGAAATCTAACTTAAGAATTTTATAAATTTGTAACAAATGTATTTATTTTTCATTGCATTATTATTTATTAAAATTCCAATAATTTGGGGAACAATTTTTTTATCTAGGTTAAATATCTTATTTATCTCTGTTTTTCACAGTGTCTAAATATATTATTTACTAATAATATTTCTTGAAGTATGTGTTTCCATTTTGAATCATAAGATGAATTTATCCACGATGCTATAACCTTTAAAATGCTTGAAGTAGCATATAATTGACTATCAGCTAATCCTATTCCTCCATTATCCCAACTTTTCTGTGACAATCAAAGGAAACACCTTGTTTATTAGGATGTCAGAAAAGTTAAGAAAAATATTACTTATATTCTTCATCATTTTTTGGTGGAGACAGTACTAAAGAGTGTAAGACAAACAATATGTTAGGGAGAATTACCATTTAATAAGCATTAATTGTGCTTCCATGGTAAAGAAGAATTTGTTCCAACTTGTGACTAAACTTAAAATTTTATCAACAACCTGTTGAAAGTTTGTTTGTATCATTTCTTTACTATAAGACATAATGGTTATACTAAGGTATTTCATTTCATTGCTATTCCAATTGAAGTTAGAATATTTTTGTATGAATTTTTTTAATTTTTGCTAATTAATAAGGTTGCGTCAGGGCTGGCAACTCGGCACATAAAAATCTACTGCCAATCATTAGCGGACCGGAGTTCCACTGTGGCGACCCCTAACCGGGAAAAGCCGAAAGACACAACAATAATGTACTTGTTTTATTATAATTAAATCTTAAGTTCGAGATTTCTTCAAGGTGACCCACAGAACTAATTACATATTCTAATGAATTTGTTAGTAAAATATCATCAGCAAAGAAATTAATCTTTAGTTCAAAATCTTATTTTAATACCATTAATGTTCTTACTGGAACTAGTACTATTAGCAAAAGGTTCTATAGATAATGCAAGAAGTAAAGGTGATAATGGACAGTCTTGTTTTGCACCTTTTTGTAATTTAAAGGAATTAGAAAGAAAAAAAATATTTTAACAAAAGCACAAGAGTTATTGTATAACTAAGAAATTAGTGCAATCAGCTCAGGTGAGAAATTATACGCTTTAAGTGTTTTAAACTGTTATGACCAATTAACTGAGTCAAAACCCTTATCTAAATCGAGACTAATGATATAAAGTTCTTTTTTCATTTTTATTTACATTGTCTATTAATATATGTATTCTTATTATATTATCCTGTACTTGTCTATTTAAAATAAACCCAGTTTGATCACTGCTAATTAGTTTAGGTATAAGTCGATTAATTTTATCTGAAATCAGCATGAACATCTTATAGTCCACATTTAAAAGGGAAATAGGTCTTTGTGATGAACACTTTGTAGGTTCTTTATCTTGTTGAAAATAGGTGATATAAGGGAATAGCTCCATGATGGGGGACTTCAGCAGTTGTTTTTATTTCTCTGTAGACCTTATCTAATATTTTAACTGCATCATCTGGTAGTATTTTATATAGCTCTGGTAATAGACTATCTAAGCCCATTGTCTTATTATTTTTAACTTTTTTATTTGATATTTTATTTCTGTTAAAGTGAATGCTCTATACTTTATTTGTTCACTTGTTATTGTAATATTTATATTTTCCCTTATAAAAGTTTTAACTATATCATTATTATCTAGGTTATTTGTATTACTGTTTATATTTTCATAAAATATTTTGAAGCCCTCACAAATACCTTTAATACCTGTTCTTTCTTTTCTTTTCTTCTTTCTTTTTTATTATTTTTAGCCACGGTGATGCAGCGGTAGCATTGTCGCCTCACAGCAAGAGGTTCTCCCGTTCAATTCTCGGCTGGAGTACCTTCTGTGTGGAGTCTGCATGTCCTCCCCGCAGTCGAGTGGCTGGCGTTCGGAAGACATGCGTGAATGGGCATGCCTTCGTTGAAGGTTGGGCGTCGAGCTGGCACCTCAGCACTGTAAAAATCTACTGCCAATCATTAGTGGACCAGAGTTCCGCTGTGGCGACCCCTAACCGTGAAAAGCCGAAAGGAGAAGAAGAAGATGTGTTATAATTTCTTTGATATGATTTAGTTTATTCATTTTCTTTGATCTAATAGCAAAGTTTATGCAAGGTTAAAGGATTTACTGAACATTCCAGAAGTTTAAGTTTTTCCAGGTGTATTGAAACTTTATGATTTGGAATTTCAACATATTTTGTATTTAAGTAATGATAATGTCATTTGGTTTTAGATTTAACTTTAATTTGTCTATTTTGGCCTGTAGTGTATTCAGTTCTTTGTCCCATTCTCTTGTTTTACTAATATATAGGTTCATAGGTTCATACTAGGCTATCTTCCCTAGGGCATTTATAAGCCTAGCCAGAGTGTGTTTGGCTTTCGCCACCCATTTTAAATTAATTTTGCTATGCCTTTTTTTGAGGTTAGTATACTGTGCCTCTGTCTAACAGTGACACAGAAGTGATAGCCGGGGTAAACCTACGATCTCCCATCCACTCATCAAGATTCCTCTTGAAGAGAGTCAATGTGGGACTCTGCCTAACCTGGACTGGGATTTTATTCCAGAGTGAAGGGAGCCTCTGGGTTATGAATCCGTCCCTCCAGCATGTCCTATTTCTTTCAGTGCCGAGGTTCAAGTCTCTCGAGCGCGTAGCTCGATGGGATTTGGATTTTCTGAGGTGCAGCATGTCCATTAATTCCGGGTTGGACATGGCTTTATACGTCAGGCACAGATCGCCTCTGAGCAGGCGGTATGCCGCTGAGTAGAGCTGGAGTTTCTTTAACCGGGCAGCATATGGCATCTGTTTGAGCCCTTTGATCCTCTTGGTGAGGTACTTTTGGGGTCTTTCCAGTTGCTGCAGGTGTCTGGTAAGGTACATCCCAAAATGGGCATTGTACTCAATTATGGGCCTGATGAGGGATGAGTAAAGAGGTACGATGACCTCCCCTGATCTAGATGTGAATCCCTTCATGATTAGGTGGGCTATATAAAATGTTTTTCTAACCACTTTGGCCACGTGGTTGTCAAATGAGAGATTGCTATCAACTTGGGTCCCCAGGTCCCTTATGACTTCTTCTGTACTTAATGGATTACCACCTATGTGGTAATTTGTGGGCACTTTGTTTTTGCCAAAGGGGATGACTATGCACTTTTTGGCGTTTAGCTTGATGCCATGGCTCTGGCACCAGTTGTCTGTTTCTATGAGGCCCTTTTGGAGGATGCTTGTGTCGGCTGGAGAGTTGATTATGGCGCCCAGTTTGCAGTCATCTGCGAACTTGGTCAGCCACAGTCCTTCCGTGTTTGCCTGTACCACCGAGAAATATATACCGAACAAGAGAGGTCCCAGGACTGAGCCTTGTGAGATGCCACTTGTAACTGGTTTGGAGTCTGACATGGCTCCAGCAATTCTAACCATGTGGGTTCTGTCCTTGAGCCAGTTTGCAACCCATCTAGTGACATAGGGGTTTATATTTAAGCTGGTGAGCTTATCTATAATGCCCGAGTGGGGTATTGTATCGAAGGCTTTTGCGAGGTCCAGGTAGGCTGTGTGGACCACCTTCCCTCGTCAATGGCCTTGGTGACTGTTTCAAAGAAATCGACCAGGTTTAAGAGGCAGGATCTGCCCTTAACAAAGCCAAACTGGGTAGGATCCAGTGTCTGTAGGTCCCCAATATCTTTATTTATGAGGTCCATGATGATCCTTTCCATAGCTTTGCAGACCAAGCTAGTCAGGCTTATGGGGCGATAGTTTCCAGGATCCGTTGAGGAACCACCTTTGTGGAGAGGGACCACTGTTGCTGTACGCCACTCTTTGGGTACATATCCTGTAGTAAGGCTAAGATTGAACAGTAGTTTTATGTTTGGGTTTAGCTCTTCTTGGAGTTCATGTAGGACACAGCCCGGGACACCATCTGGTCCCATTGATGCTGTGTTTTTTGCTTTGGAGAGGGCGGCTCTTACCTGAGCATCTGAGATGTCAGGGGGGCAGCACTCTGTTGGGATAGATATTTGCCCTTTTGGTAGGGAGAGGGGGGAGAAGTTTGCACTGAACCTGTCAGCTAGGATGTTGGCAATGTCTGTGGGCTTGGTGTATTTTTTGTCATTTTGGACTAATTCTGAGCATATCTGGTTTAGTTTATTCATTTTCTTTGATCTAATAGCAAAGTTTATGCAAGGTTAAAGGATTTACTGAACATTCCAGAAGTTTAACTTTTTCCAGGTGTATATCAGCTAGTAACTATTCCATTTAAGTAAGCTTTCAGTGAATCCTACAGGATAATGTCAGATACTTCATGATTCCTTTTACTTTCTAGGAAATCTTTGATCTCTTATGTTAAAGAGAAAAGAACATTTTCAGAACAGACTAACAAAGACATGGTGGTTAGGGTCCCTTAATGACCAAATGACTTATCCCTCGTTCATATCTGGTTAAAGTGAGATTATGCAATGATAGGTCATTGTTATTCAAAAATTAGCATGCTGATTGGACAGAACAACCTGTGTGCCCACAAATCAAGCATATACCAACAGAAAAAAGTCCAGCCACCAAACTACTATTGAGGAGCCATACTTTTTTCTCTTCCTATATGCTACAGAGACATACCTGTCAACTGTTCAGATTTTCACAGAATGTCCAGATTTTTGCCACATATTTCTAGTCTGTGCCTCATAAAATGTGTGGTTTTCTGACAAATCACTGAGGAGTGAGATCACTAAATAATGACATGCATTTGAGTTTCAGACGTCATATCCTTCAGACAATGTAAGCTAACACAATCCTGTTAGTCTAGTAGCTTTCTAAGTTTATAAGTGTAACATTTACATTTGGGGGCTTTTATCCCCCATTATTTAAGGCTTTGTCCTCATTACATGTGCTACAATGTTGAAGTATGTATGCAGGGCATACCAAATACAAGAAAACTCGGGTACATTCTTTAAAACTAAAGAAATGTAACCATTTTCCTTGTATTCCTGCACTGTCTCAGCAGACTCTTGTACCAATGAACTGCCCATATTTAATAATTAAAAAAGCAACCGAGATTCTTTATTCTCCATTGCTTCTATTGAACAACTTTGATGCATTGTGCAAGTATGGGAATGTAAGACCTATATGCACGTGCAGTATATCAACAAACAAGGAAGAACAGGAAACAACAGAGGAACACTACCGTGCCATTATACAAAGTCATTATTTAAGAAAGGTAAGCAATTTTTTTCTTAAATAATGTCATTGTATAGTAGCAATAACCAACTCAAGGGTGTGGATATTTGAGGCTTTACCCCTGGTTAGCTTTGTTTAAGCACTCAGGCTTCACCATTGTGATGAAACAGCACCAACCATGGGTAAATTTGTATATACCCACACTCACTCATCAGTTATTGCTTAATTATGCAATGATAGGTCATTGTTATTCAAAAATGAGTATGCTGATTGGACAGACCAACCAGTATGCCCATTGTAAATTGAGCACAGGGGCGGCTCGTGCTATAGGACTGCAGCCCTCCCACCTAGAAACAAAAGGAAAAAAAACGTGAAACATAAAATTAAAAACCCAAAAAAATAATTTTTACAAGTCCCGGAACTTCTGTGCATGCGCGGACACACTCAGACTGCCCTGCAGATGCCCAGGAATCTGTGCGGTAGATGACCGGACAGAACAGAGGTGCTCTGGACTGCTTCATCCACAGACAGGACTAATCAGGAGAGAGGTGAGTTTAAGCTCTCGCAGGGAACGTTGGATTCGAGCGTGTGTTTGGAGTTTTGCTGCTTCATGGATTCAAGCGCGGGTTTGGAGTTTAAGTATTGGGATGTGTGGATTCCGGGTCCGGACACATTTACAGGTAGGTGGTGTGTGTGTTGTATTCAAGCTTCGGACACATTTACTCTGTGTGTGTGTGTGTGTGTGTGTGTGTGTGTGTGTGTGTGTGTGTGTGTGTGTGTGTGTAAAATGCCCCAGTTAACACAGTGGTGGGTAGAGATACTCAGGCTTGAACCATGTACCTTGGATGTAGGTGGCAAGGACTTGAATTCCCTACCCACCACTATTTGTAAAAAATTGCAGATTTTTGCCTCGTATTTGTTCTGTTCCTCATAAAATTCTGCCATTTCTGTATCTTCATTTTTCCTTGCAAAGGTCTGTAGTGCAGTGGTGCACTGGTAGCATTGTTGCCTGACAGCTACAGGTTCTCTGGTTTGATTCTTGGCTGGGGTGCCTTCTGTGTGGAGTCTGCATGTCCTCTCATCTCTTACAAAGCTGTGTCTGGACTGTTTCTCCCTGCTCTGCTGAAAATTGGCTTTGTTTTGTTCCAAGTCAGACTAGTTTCCTGGTTAACAAATGTTTAAAAATAACAGGCATTTGAATTTCAGACTTCATATTCTTCAGAAAGTACATGGTAACACAAAACCTTTTATTCTAGCAATTGTCTAAGTTTATAACATGGATATTTGAAATTTGCCCATATTTTTGGGACTGTATTCCCCCATTATTGGCCTCGTCCAGGTATTTTGTGCTAAGGTTGAGAGCTATGGTGAGAACTGAATTCACTGAATGTTTGGGGGCTGTATTCCCCCCATTACTGGCTTTGTCCACATGTTTTTTGCTAAGAGGTTGAGAGCTATGGTGAGAACTGAATTCACTGAATATGTTTGGCAGCTGTATTCCCACATTATTGTTTTTTTTCAGGTGTTTTTGCTAAGAGGTTGACAGCTATGGTGAGAACTAAATTCACTAAATGGTAGCCATTTAAGTTTCAGTCTTCCTCTGTTTCACAAAACAGCTGATTTGGCATAGTGGTATGTTTCTCTGACTGTTTTGCACAGGGTCCCCTGGGTTCAAGACGTGGCAGTGAAATGTATGGTGGTAACACAGCATTTTATTCTAGCAACTTTCCAACATTATACAAGCAATGCTTAAAATGTGTCCCTGGTTTTTGGGCTTTTGCCCCCCCCAATAAATTTTGTCTTTTTCCAGATTTCTTGTGCTGCAAAGTTTAGAGATACAGCTGAGTGTCATGTAGATTTTACAAGGAGCTGAGAGCTGCAGGGGAACAAAAGTTAAGTGATGCTTATGCTAAGTCTGCTTGCACTGTTAATAGCACAAAAGGTAGTGTACTTGCTTTTGATGCAGAAGGCTGTGGGTTCTACTCCCACAGTAGGTAGATGCATTGCTGATACTGTACTGTGTTGTAAAGGGGGTGGATGCTGCAGTCCTTTTTGGCAAAGATACCTACTAACTATGAACCTGTTATCAGTTTGCCATCCATTCCCTACTGCGGTATTACTAGCTTATCATTTTTTTTAATGCATGCAACATAGGCAATTTATTCTTCAAGGGCAACAGGCACTTTATTTGTAGATGAAACAATGACATATAATGTTTGCTAGCAGCAACCTCTTTATTAGTTACAGATTTCTTTAATGTGGATTTTACTACTTCAGAGATTGTGCATATTTACTGATACTGGTGGACTGTAGAAGGTTGAGTGGACTTTTTATGATGGAAATGTTCTGAATTGGGCAGTTTTGTCACTAGTGCATGCATTTTGTTTCATTGTTTACTGGAAAAAATGTTCAAAACAATAAATTTAAAATGCCCTCTAACAACTGTACTGTATTGTACAAGGAATATAATGTAATACAATCAGGAAGGCGTATCAAAGAGCATGTGTATGTTTCATGTTCAAGGGGCCTATGATTTTGAAAACAGCCCAAAGTTAATCTTTATCTGCCACTGGCAAAATCTATTTTCTTTGAATGTGGGTTTCAATGCTGTTTCAATACATGTGAGTTTCAAGGGCAGAGAAGTTTTAATGCTAAGTCTATTTTCATAATGAGACTGCATTGCTTTGTTTAACAGATATCTATTAGGGTTTGTGCTGTAAAATGCAAAATAAAACTTTCAAATGAAATCTAAATCATTGCAGAAGTAACGCAGTATGCACATTACAGAGTTTATGGTAAATGGGGCAAAATAACCAAGGAATGGGACATTGGAATGGCTGCAGGGGGGGAGGCTCCATTCGACCATGATTTTGTGAGGGGGAGAAGGGTAGCAAACTCAGACAGCCCCAGTTGAACTATACCTCTCAGTTGCCCATATTTTTGCAGAATGAATAGATATTTGCTTCTTATTTTTGGTTTGTTCCTCATAAAAGTTGTGGTTTTCTAGCAAATCATTTAGGAATTAAGTCATTAAATGACAGGCATTGAGTTTCAGACATCATAACCTTCAGAAAATGCATGCTAAAGCAAGACCTGTTATTCTATCAACTGTCTTTAAGTTTATACAAGAGCAATTTTAGTAGTGTTTGTATGTTCCCCCAATATATTTGGCCTTGTCCAGATTTCCTGCATTAAGAGGTTGAGAGGTACGCGCAAATCGCTTTGTAGAATTAGAAATATCCAAACCTCTCAACTGTCCCCAATTTTGGCTCAAAATGTTGCTCTCCCCTAATAATCCCTCCTCAAAATGGCAATTTTGGAAGAAAACGTGGAGGGTTTACAATTATATATAACTGTAATGATCAGAGTTATAGATTACTTTTATTTCAGAAATGCATTTAGATGCTCTTATTTTGTTAGCTGCTCAAGTTAACAGTGTTAAAATTAAAAAGGTGTCCCTTCTTTAACAGGTTTCCAGCTGTATTGTATGGCAACTTTATATTTTTGCATCACATTTTTGGTCTGTTTTTCATAAAATTGTGGTTTTCTGGCAAATTAGTGGCAAGTCATTAAAGAATGAAGTTAGAAAATAATGGCAGACATTTGAGTTTCAGATTTCATACCTTTCAGAAAATTCATACTAATGCAAGACCTACTACTGTTGTATTATCTAAGTTATAAGAGCAATATTTAAAAATTGTCCTTATTTTTGGGCCTGTGTCCCACTTCTAGTTCTATGTACGGCTTTGTCCAGATTTCTTGCTCTGAAGTTGAGAGGTATGAGTGTCAGAGCCATCACCATCAGCCAGAGACATTTCAAAATTGTGACATACTTGTTGCACCCCACTCCCCATTGTAGTGGCTCTGGATGTGTCCAAGGAAGGCAAGGAGCAGTTATGCAGTGTAAGTGTGCAGAGTATTCCCCCATCCAAGGTAGACCACAAGTACGACCGTGGCTTTGCATCTGTCCTTGATTTTGCAGAATGTTCTGGTTTTCTGTCATATTTTTATACTGTTGATTTATGCTTCTTTTTATTCAGGAAATGCATGCTGTCACAGTGCCCTGTTGCTCTGTTTAAGTAGCAATGATTTAATAACCATCAGGTAAGCTTGTCGGAGATTGTAAGATGCAAGTAAGCTTTAATAAGCATACTGTTAAAGAATTACCAGCATTGAAAGCCTTTTTGTTGTTGCCATGCAGAGAATATTTACATAACTAGATAATGTATGAGCCTTAGGTATTGAAATGCATATGACAGTATTTGTAATAAAGGACAGGATTACAGTATTTTCAGAAGCTCATTACATTTGTTGGAGACTTGCAGTCATCTTTTGTTGGAGACTTGCAGTCATCTTTGCAGGCTTTACCCGTAAACTAAACAGAATGCCAATCTATCATGTGTGGTCCATAACTTGTGCAGGAATCCTTTAAGCAATTTATCTTGAGCTTGTTTCTTGTTTGCTGTTCATTTTTTACTTTGATCATGTCTTCCCCATGAAACAAGTAGATAGTTGTGTCAGGCAGCAGGTCTTTTTTGGATAAGAAACATTTTTACAAGTGGGGGTATCACAGAGATTGCTACTTTCAGCATGTTACTTGGTAATTTTATAAAGCTGAATATAAAGTATAATTAGAACTGCAGTGCAAGGAGAAGTGGTTTAAGTTGAGTGCTGCTTTTTTTATTTGATTTTGACTAGCATTCCAGTAATGTATTTAAAAAGTAATTTATTTTTTCATGCCTCACAGCCTGTGTTTCCATCTGGATATTAAGTAAGTTGTCATGTAGCCAATGCTTTGAAATATTTTTTTCTTCTACACTTCATTTTGTCTTGATTGGACTCTCGTAATGACTGTTTGGCACCCAGGGCAGCTTATTTAATTAAAGTTCCAGTTGTTGTGGTTTTGAGCATAGCTCCACCCCATTTCTGGTTGGCCACACTCCTCCCCATTGGCCCCACCCATTCAGCTGTCTCCTGAAGCCCTCCTTTAATTTGAAGTCACCCGCCGCCACTGATTGAGCATATACCAATAGAAGAAAGTCCAGCTGCTAAAGTACCACTGAGTGGTCAGACTTTTTTCTATTCATATATGCTACAGAGGCATACCTCTCAACTGTCCAGATTTTCACAGAATGTCCAGATTTTTGCCTCATATTTTTGATTTGTTCCTCATAAAATTTGTGGTTTTCTGACAAAAATCACTGAGGAATCACTAAATAATGGCATGCATTTGACTCTCACACTTCATATGCTTCAGATAATGGAAACTAACACAAATCCTCTTATTCTTGCAGCTTTCTGTGTTTGTAAGCACAACATTTACAGTCTGTCACTATTCGGGGGCCTTTGTCCTCCCTGTGATTTAAGGCTTTTTTCCACAATTTTTGAGCTAAAATGTTGAGAGGTGTGTACGCATGTCAGATCAAAAACAAGAAAACTCAGGTAAGTTCTGCAAAACTAAAGGAACATACCTGATTTTCCTTGTATTCCTGTGCTCGCAGCAGACTCTTGTACCTTTGAACTGCCCAGCTTTAATAGTTGTTTTAAAAAGATTCTTTGTTCTCTGTTGCCTTTAATTAACAGCACTGATGTACTGTGCAAGCATGGAAATGTAAGTCCCATATGCATGCACAGTACATCAACAAACTCTTAAGAACAGGAAGGAACACTATGGCGCCATTATGCAAAGACATTATTCAAGATAGGTAAGCAGTTTCTTTCTTAAATAATGTAATTGTATAATACCAATATCTGACTCATGGGGTGTGGGTATATGAGGCTTTACCCACACTCACTCATTGGTTATTGCCTAAATCTCCTACACTAACTGTGAGAATAACTTGAGGAGCAATCCATAATATAATAACAGATACAAAGTGCTCAAAAATGATAGGAAAGCAAAAGGCAAATATGTGATCCCTTGAACAAAAGATGTATCAGTCCTTACCATCTAACTTGATGCTTATACTTCATCTGGATTAGGTATCCACCTTGTAACATTTTAAAAAGCATGCACATCATTCCACAGTTTGCTGTTGCCTTGATATCTTGGGAAAAGCATTATTTTAAAGTGTTGCAAAAGTACTTGCATCTCCTGTGGAGTGTGCCTTGATAGGTCCTTCTAAAAAATCACCTATTATTTATCATAGCAAAAAAGCAATACAGTCAGCCAGTTCCTAGAAAGATTTTGCTTAGCCAAATGGAAATATTGAGTGTTCTAGAACTGAGGAAGAGTTTTTGTTTATTCGAAAGCTTTGCTTTTTCTATTGTGCTATTTATTAAAGTTTTTACGGTTGACAGTTTCAGTTCCTTGCATTGTTTTCTACTGTAGATCTGTCTTGTTTTTGGCTTTGGAACTCATTCTGCTGTCTGGAATATTTGCTTCTTTGTGGACTGTTTTATATAGATATATATATATATATATATATATATATATATATATATATATATATATATATATATATATATATATGGGTCTACTTCAGATGATCGAACTTTCAAATGTTTGACTTTCATATGGCTGAGACCATATGATCAAACATTTAAAAGTTCAAACATCTTATAAAAAAGTAAAACAAAACAAAAAAAATAAATGAATGCTTTTAGCAGTGGGGCAAGCCCCCTGCACCCCCCACACCCTCTGCTATTTAAATATACCAACTCTGAGATCACGCCACAAGCCAGAAAAGGGAAATCTTCCCATTCCATGCTGTATGGAGAGTTCTGTTAACAACATTTGAACTTTTAAAAGTTCGATCATATGGACTCAGCCATATGAAAGTCGAACTTTTGAAATTCGATCATATGAAGGGGGCCCCATATATCTATATCTATATATATATATATATATATATATATATATATATATATATATATATATATATACATATATATGTATACATATATATATATATATATATATATATATATATATACATATATATATATATATATATATATATATATATATATATATATATATATATGGTTCTACCTGACTTCGTCGACAGCGCAGAAGACCGACAGCGGAATTCGAGCTCCAGAAGATCGAAACGAAGAAGACCGACGTAATCGCGAGTGGCAGAACATCGACAATGCAGAAGACCGACACGACGGATGACAACACCAACGCCGAGGATGCCATGGGAAAGGCTGTGTGAGTATGCGGTAGTGACGGACGCTAGGTGCAGGCAGGTAAGTGTGGAGATTGACGGTCTGTGGGGATAGGGGTGGGTTAAGTGAGTTAGGGTTAGGGGAGCTATAGGGGGTTAAGTGAGTTAGGTAGGGAGCCAGGGGTGGGTTAAGTGAGTTAGGGTTAGGAGATAGGCGGGTTAAGTGAGTTAGGGTTAGGAGCCGGGTAGGTTAGTGGCGGGTAGAGAAGCAAGGTGGGGTTTAGTTGTGTAAGGTTTAGTGGTGGGGTTTTGGTGTGCTTGTGTTGTGTGTGTGTGTTGTGTGGTTGTGTGTGTGGTTTTGTGTTTTGTTTATTGTTTATATTTGTGTGTTGGTGTGTTGTGGTGTGTGGTGTACAGGGTTTCGTGGTTATTGTTATCGGGTGTGTTTGTTTTATGTGTTATGGGTGACCGTGGTTATGTGGGTGTGGTGGTGTGGTGTGGTGTGTTGTGTGTCGTGGTTGTACTATGTCAGTAATGATATATATGCACACACACACATGCACACATATACATACATATATATATATATATATATATATATATAAAAATATATAAATATATATCGAGAGAGAGAGAAAGAAAGAGAGAGATCTATGTCAGATGATCGAGTTTTCAGAAACTCGAAATTCATACAGACTGGACCATATGATCGAGTTTCTGAGAACTTGAACATCAAAAAAAAAAAAAAAACACAAACATCTGCTTTTTTTAGGTTTATTCAGGGAACAAGTGCCTCTGCACCCCTCCATACTTCCTGCAAATTATATATACTAATTCTGAGATCACACTACAATGAAGAAAATGGTAAATTTCCTGATCGTTGTGGTACGGCAATCTACATTCAAAAGCTTTGAGTTTTCAAAAACGCGATCATATGGTTCTGACTATATGAATTTTGAGTTTCTGAAAACTTAATCAACTGGTAGGGATATATATATATATATATATATATATATATATATATATATAAATAATAGTTTACTATCAAACCGATGCTGTTAAATTCAAATTCCCATAGGTAACATCGAAGGAAAGAGAGAAAGGAAAAATATACGTCAGGACACAATGTCAAATCTGCTGAACGAATTCAGCAGATTCAACATTTTCGACGAACAGAGCACATGATGTCTGCATAGGAGCTCAGGTAAGTGAAACTCCTACACCTCATATCACGTTTTTTGCAAGGGGGCAAGCACCCCCTGCTAACTATATATTCCAACTCCGACTTCGCATTACAGTGAGGAAAGGGATGAAATGGCCCAAACTACACTGTACTGCGATCTCTGTACAGTACTTCAAGTTCTTATCAGTGAATGCACAGTAGCATTCACTGATATGAACTTTCGAACATGGAATGCTCAGCAACACAGAAAATTGAACAGCTTTCAATTTTCTGTCTGCAGAGCATCTCCATTTGTGTGTGTGTGTACATATATATATATATATATATATATATATATATATATATAAATATATATGGGTCTAGGACTAATGCGCGAATGGCCGTTTCACCGAATCTGAAACGGCCGGGAATACTTACGTGAAAGTGCTTTTGGAAGCACTTTCGCGGAAGTATGCCTGGAGGTAGAGGGAGTTGTGGGGGGTTGACTGCTGTGGAGATTGTACTACGGTGCAGTTAAAGGAATTTTTCCCTTTTCCCCACTGTAGTTCGATCTCGGAGTGAGAATAATAAAGCAGGGGGGTGTGGGGTTCACAAGTTTTTTTTCTTTCTTTGTTTTAACACACTTTAGTGAAAGAGCTTTTTTGGTGAAAAGCACTTTCGCTAAAGTGTGTTCGGTGATAATGGATTCAGACTTTTGATCTTCCAATCAAAAGTCCTAGATCCATATATATATATATATATATATATATATATATATATATATATATATATATATATATATGACACACACACACACATACATAAATACACATGCACACATATATGTAGATAGATACAGATATATCGATAATGCCACAAGTATCTGCCTATATTTAACATATATAAGAAAATAATACTTACTGTCACACTTGGTAAAGAAAGCTAGAAGCTATATGGATTGGCTTAGAAAAGACTGACAATGATTTTAAATTAATTTAGGTATGAAGAAATGTAGCATATTCATCAGTTCATAGGTATGTACTAGGCTAATGGCCCTAGAGCCTTTACAAGCCTAGCCCATAAAAGTGTCCTGGCATCATGCCGCCCGACATTAGTTCCCACTGCTTCTTATTTTTATATATTATTCTGATCACTGTATATTGTTTCCTAAACATCAAGGCTTGCAGTTCAGAGATTTCTACCACAGGTAATTGCAAGCAAGTATATTGCCTTCTTTTTTTTTAGTAACACCTTTAATGAATGATCACTTACATAGGAGAACATACATTTATATAAAAGAAAACAAACCATATTAACATGTTCCTAGTTCCAAACATTATACATCACATTTATGTATAACTATCATCAATCCAACATTACATAAACTAAATAGTTGCTGCCTTTCCTTAAATCTCATTCCTCCTAAAAATATTATTCTGCATGTATTCTTCCCACATTTTCCCTTTTTTTCTATGTAATTTGCTCCTAGCCTTTTCTAAAGATCCCACTTCCAGTTCTTTAACCTTTGTAACAATATTCAGTACTTCAAATACAATTGGATTAGGCTTTGATTTTCATTTTCTAGTAATTACTGTTTTGGCAACCAACAGAATTAAACTTAACAAGGCCTTACTATGTCAAGACAATTTACATTCTGTATTCCACCTCAAAAAAAAAATATTTCCTTAGTAACATCCATTTGCTCTCTCAATATTTACAAAAGAGTACTCTGTAGGGATTTTTGAAGTCTACCAGCACATTATACCCCCCAAATATATGTTTCCAATTACCTTTTTATTCTCCATCACACCTCCAACATTTACCATCTTCCTGAGGAAACATTCTTTGGAGTCTGCTTGGGGTATAAAAAATACCTATGCAAACACTAAAAAGATGAATCTTGTAGACTTTGTTGCATACTTGGGAGTCAACCATATGTCCTCTTATTGTTTCGTTATGAATTGCTTATCCAATCTCTCTTGCTAATCTTTTCTAACCTCTTCTGATTGATTCATACAATTATTATGCCATATTTTATATGCTCTACTAATTATCCCCTTCTGTTATAGAGTCAAATAAAAACTCTATTAAAGCAGTTCTTTCAATTAGGATTCCCTTATCTCTATCTCATTGGCTATACTCTGATATTAATGCCTGTAAATGGTTCATCTCCCAGGCCCATGCTTACACTTATCAAGGGTATCAGAACTTTTCAGAGATTTGGGATGCATAGCTACGTTAAAAAGGCCCTTGTGGTCGTTAGCCTAGTAAACACCTATGAACCTATAAGGCAGTCTCTAGCCTACAGTCCAAATGTCTTCTTGGTCTTTTACCATTCTATTAACTTTCCCTGTCTTGCTCCAAATACTTTGGTTCCTTTGCCAGTATTCTGCAGTAAATTCTATCTCGCTCTTACCTATTCTCTGTGTCCCTAATTGCAGTCATCCCTACTGGCAAGATCTGCTTTCTTCAGTCTTGTGTTGACTTAGTTCTTTGAATACTTTTTGCTGCTCTATGAATACAATATTTCTCTCGTTTTAATTTCTCCAAGACTTTTGGGTGTCTAATACCATGACGGGTATGGAGCCTATTCCTAAGTCAAAGTATGAAATCAATATTGTTTCAATCTTTGATGTTAGCTGAAAGTGCTCTTCAGAGCAACCACAATGTGCTCAGAACAGACTTCTGCAGTTCATATAGAGTTACATGTATCGGTAAAAAATCTAAAAACAGCTGTATATTCTTCTTTATGAGTGTGACAATGTGAGGTATTGCCAGCTATGGCAGGAGAAGTAGGGCAGTGGATTTGTAACGTATGCCAGCACAGCTAGCTGGAATTTTGTAAAGAATTATGTCATTTGTATATTAAACTGATTTGTACAGATGCTTGTGTTAAAATATATATTTGTAAAGCTGCTTGTGTTAGAAATGCACCAACAGCATGCCCTGCTGGACAGAAAAAGAAATATACATGCATTATTGTACCTGTTAAAATGTATATGTTTTCATAGAGGATACTGAAAGAGAAGAGGTTAATATCAATCCACCTAACTGAAAATAATTACCTGCTTATGCCATAAAGATTGTAGCTTACAGTTCTCAGTGCAGCCTAATTGCTATTCTGGAAGGGTGGAGGTTTGAAATTGTTTTATGACTTCCAGGAGCTGCAGCAGATCTTATCAAGGATCTGTATGTGTGTGTGTGTGTGTGTGTGTGTGTGTGTGTGTGTGTGTGTGTGTGTGTGTGTGTGTCTATTATTGACACATATGTGCTAAATCCTGCCAGCCTCTAGCCAATGGGAGCAGCATGGGAACCAGAAGTCAGATGACCAGTTGTATATGATATAATTTTGTAATCTAGGAAAACAATTATGTATAATACTAGATGAGAGTGAAGTCTCATTGCAGTCTGTTATTGGAACCTGACAGAGAAAGACCCCTCACCTACTTCACCTTACCTTGCTCTTGTAAGTGAACCGTGGAATAGTAATTCTTTATATCAGTCAGGAAAATATAGTGATATTAGTAAAGTACTGTTTTTCTTATGTGTGTGTGTGACTTTGTTTGTCTGTGTTATTTTAATATTTCCTGTAACTGAAACTCTGGTGTTTGCTGTAAAAAGATATTTAGTATTTTCACATTATTTTCTTATGTATTATTAAATATATTTAAACTTTTCATTGTGGCTGGTCTTTTATGGCTGGTCTTTTAAAGAATATTTTAATCTTTAAGAGTACTTGTATATATTTGGTGACAGCTCTGGCCACTCCTGAAAGCCTTGTTCTGGGTCAAACTACCACTTGTACTAATATTAATATTAATTTCACTCAGTATAACTGGGTACCCTAGCAAGAGCGTTAGAGTAGCTGGCCTTGGGAGTGTCTGGTGGTAGTGTAACTACCTTATAGTCTGGGCAGAAGGGAGCATAGCTAATAAATCTGTGCCAACCTTTCCCAGGTGTGTGTGTGTTTATCTGTATGAAAATCAAATCTCAAAATGTGTGTGTGTCAGCTATTCATAACAGGAACAAGAAGCACTGGTTTCGCAGAGGGTGCTGGAGAACTTGGCCTGGATACGCAGCTGAGGTCTTAACGCTATAGCTGTGCCAGTCAGGAGTCTTACTGGGGACCTGGAGGGAGACAGATAGAGAAATCCAGACCCCAGACTGAGTGTGTTCCCTGCGTGCTCTTAAGGGAAATTGTGCTTGATGCAGAAAGCTGCATCTGGAAATATTGGGTGTATCCATTTTTGTTCCAAGTGAGCATCCCACTCCAGTGTCAGTGGTGAGGAGTCAGGCTCCTTGATTACTGGCCTAGAATGGGGGACATCACAATGACACGCATTGCTCCTACTACTACTGGAACTGTCTGAGTATCCTTCTACATTGCTTACATTTCTGCCTGCCAATCTTGGTATTTTATGACTCTGTGTTTCTTTGTATATAAGACATTGTAATTACTGATTGTAGCAATTTCAATAATCAATGCTACTGTTGTCTTCTTTTCCTGGACTACTATATCTGGTTTCTCACATCTATTTTGGAACTGTTGGTAATGGGTGATCCCATGTGATATAAACTTTGTCATTTTCTATAATGCTCTGTGGCTCATGTTTTCAATGTTTCTCAACTACTTCAATATTATAATTCTGTATCACTGCTGTTATTCTCCTCAAACATCTGCATGCAAATTCCTACGCTCTCCTTATTTCTTGAATTTTCCCCCGTTTGATCAACCTCCCTTTCTAGTCTAAATTATAGCTTTCTGCTTGGGTAATGTCCACTTTTATTAAGCATCTGTTGGGTTGTTTATTTCTGATAACTTGTTGCAGTTAAACTCTTTTTTTCTAGAGGCTCCTTTAGCTGTTTAAAACTTTCATTTAAAGGCTCACTGCTGCTTTTCAGCTGTGAGATACATTTCTGCAGTTTGTTTCCTACCCTCCCTCCCTGTTGGTATAGTGTTTTTATAGTTGGTGGCTTTGCAGTTGCCCACCCCTAGTGTAAATTTGAGCTGGGACCCTCCTCCCAGTCTAGTGTCATTACCTCATTCTACCCAGTACAGGGAGAACGTTTGAGAAGGCCAATCAGTTTAGTTTCTGCTACTCCTTTCTCTCTTTCCTTTCTCTCTTTCCACTAACTCTCTTTCCTTTCTCTCTTTCCACTAAAAAAAAAATGTATCTGCTTTTACTGTATTTGTGTTTCTTCTTATTTTATTTTGCTTTTGCGTCATCTTAAAAATACTCAATTGTATTTATTACTGCTTGGTGTAACTCATTCTAAGCCTTTTAGTTTAAGCACTTGGGCTTCAGACCAGTTGTTTTACATTAGGAAGGTTTGTGGTTTGCAGTGTAGTGGCAGAACATAAGTTGGGAACTGCTGATTGAGGGCTCAGTGTCTGTTATTCTAAAAGTGTATTAATTCTGGTTTAAGCACTTGGGCTTCAGGCCAGTTATTTTACATTAAGAGGGTTCGTGGTTTGCACTCTTGTGGGAGGAGAGGCTGGACTCTGCCCTTCTGAGCTGGGAATTTCTGGTTAAAGGCTTATAGTGCCTGCATATTTGAACTGCTTCTTACTGAAATTGGTACACCTTGTTTGCTGTAGCATAGACTAGATCCAGGCCTGCTGAATCTAGCTTTGTTTGTATAACTTGAGCACTAATCCAGGCATTCTTTAAAGTATTCAATTGTATTTATTACTGCTTGGTAGTAACTTGATTAAAGTGTAGCTATCATTCTAAGTCTTTTGGATTAAGCACTTGGGCTTCAGACCAGTTGTTTTACATAAGGAAGGTTTGTGGCCTGCACTGTGGTGGCAGGACAGGTAGCTTTCATCCTTCTAAGTTGGGAACTGCTGATTGAGGGCTCAGTGTCTGTTATTCTAAAAGTGTATTAGTTCTGGTTTAAGCACTTGGGCTTCAGGCCAGTTATTTTATATTAAGAGAGTTCGTGGTCTGCACTCTTGTGGGAGGAGAGGCTGGACTCTGCCCTTCTGAGCTGGGAATTTCTGGTTAAAGGCTTATAGTGCCTGCATATTTGAACTGCTTCTTACTGTAATTGGTACACCTTGTTTGCTGTAGCATAGACTAGATCCAGGTCTGCTGAATCTAGCTTTGTTTGTATGCTTGTTGTTTGTTTGCTTGTTATTTCCCTGAAAAGCTAATTCCACCTAAAATGCGGCTTTTCAGCACTTCTGTGGATCCCTAGTGATATCTGCATTGCTTACTGTACTTATTTCCTTGTTTTACTTGAAAGAAAGTTACTGTTTGTCATTTTTGCATTTAAGTTACCTGTAACACATTGCATTTAAGTTACCTGGCACTTGCTCACTAAAGCAATTATATAAGTCAGCACTAAAAAAATTAAAAGCACTACACCCTCACAAACTCCCCATGAGTACCTTGTTCCCCATTGGCCCTTTTTTCAATTATAAAGGAATTCCCAATACTATTCTAGCATGTCCAAGGGTCAGTTGTCAATCTCCTCTCCGGTCCAGCTGGTGAATCTGGGAATCTTGTGGCAATGTTACAACTGCCTCATGTACACAGACAACCCTCTCCTCCTCCCAACAAATTCAAACACATGTGAGAGATGCAACCATATAGCCAAACTGGAGGCTAAGCTCTCTCAACTTAGTACTGGCATAACCAGTCAGGAGGAGAAGGAAACCACACTCACTACAATTCCAGTCTCACATAGACCTACCACGACAGCAAACCAAACATATAAACACACAAAAACATACTCGGAGGCTCTAAATAAAAATTTGCCTAAGCAGCAGAGACCTCCAAAGCAGACATCCAAGCAACCGCTACCCAAAACAAAACACGTGCAACACATAGCTCACAAAGCCAGTGTGCCGAACAGTCACAGCCCTTAAGGCTAAACAACACACCTGATACACTTGTAATAGGTGACTCTATAAATCAAGCACACTGATGTCCCGCTCACCAGGCTGAACAAGGAGAAGGTCATGGTGAGCTGCCTGTCGGGCGCTAGGATCCGCCACATAACACAAGCACTCAGGTCACTCCAAGGCAAGTACAAATATGACTCAGTCATTGTCCATGCTGGTGTGAATGACCTGAGACATACCTCCCTGGACTACATGAAAAGAGACATAGAGGAGCTCTCTGAGCATGTAGCCCAGGCCGGTATGACCCTGACCTTGAGTAGCATCTTACTCTCACCAAGAATGATGCCACAATATGAAGACAAGATGATCAATTTCAACAACTGACTTAAGTATTGGTGTCATTCAAAGGGGATCCAATGCCTGTCAGCCTGGGATGACATGCTCGACAAGCCATGATGCTTCGCTAGGGACGGCTTGCACCTGTCACCCCTGGGCTTTTGGATATTGGCAAAGGCTCTTGCTACCCCATAGTGCCTTTTTTAGGCAAGGCTCAAAAGACAAACCCACCTCCATAGGTATCACAAGGGATAAGAAACTAAGAGTAATGCTACTCAACGCCAGAAGTCTAAACCTCAAGATGCACGCACTTGAAACTCTCCTTAGCATGGAGAACATCGATATCTGTGCAGTAACAGAAACCTGGTTCAAGGCTCCCGAGAGCACCCCAGCACTACCAGGTTATACCTCATACCATGCTTTTCGTCCCCAAAACTTGGACCGAACCACAAAAGGAGGGGAGTATCAATATTCGTCAAAGATACCCACACCTCCAGGTTGGTGGCACAGCACGAAGCATCAGAGACTATCCATGTGCAACTAACAGTGGGTAAAACTGACTTCCAGTTTATAGCCTGCTACAGACCACCCTACCAAACCCAGGAACCCCACTCGGCCTTCCTGAGAGCACTGGAAAATATGAAGGTCTCTCCAAACACCATTATATTGGATGACTTCAACTACCCAAACATAGACTGGGAGCATTACTCTAGCTCCAACACCCTAGCCCAAAGGTTCCTAGAATTTATAAACTCAAATGCTATGGAACAACTTGTTACCACTCCCACAAGAGGGGAAAACATACAGGACCTGATCATCACCAACATGGGGACTTTATGCTCCAGACCAGAAGTGTATCCATCATTGGTAAGATCAGACCATAAACTAATCTCACTGGATATTCACATCCCGACCCCACCCCCTGCCAGAAAACCACAGTGAAAAACTTCTCTAAAGCAAATTTCACACTCCTCAAAACCGAGGTGTAATCCTTCAAAGCCCCCGGGCCTGTGGAAAATACGGCCCAGACCGCAGAATCCTTTATAAACGCATTCTATGAACACCTTCAGGAATGCGTGGATCACGCAATCCCAAATAAAACCAAGACCCAATCCTCCAAAGGCAGACGTCCTGTCTGGTGGACCCCAGCCATAAACAAACTATACAATAGAAGGAGGAAGCTACTACATGATAGAGCAAAATCTCAAAAAGGGAAGACATCTCTGATAAGTATTAGCAAAAAACTAGGGGGACTCATAAAATCGTCTAAGGCCAGCTTCAAGAGAAAAATTGCACAGGACACTAAGGATAATCACAAGGCTTTCTTTAGTTATGTTAGTAACCTGGGTGGGAATTCCCAGATATGCTCAGAATTAGTCCAAAATGACAAAAAATACACCGAACCCACAGACATTGCCAACATGCTAGCTGACAGGTTCAGCGCAAACTTCTCCCCCCCCCTCCCCACCAAAAGGGCAAATATCTATCCCAGCAGAGTGCTGCCCCCATGACATCTCAGATGCTCAAGTAAGAGCCACCCTCTCCAAAGCAAAAAAAACAGCATCAATGGGACCAGACGGTGTCCCATGCTGCGTCCTACATGAACTCCAAGAAGAGCTAAACCCAAACATAAAACTACTGTTCAATCTCAGCCTTACTACAGGATATGTACCCAAAGAGTGGCGTACAGCAACAGTGGTCCCTCTCCACAAAGGTGGTGCCTCAACGGATCCTGGAAACTATCGCCCCATAAGCCTGACTAGCTTGGACTGCAAAGCTATGGAAAGGATCATCATGGACCTCATAAATAAAGATATTGGGGACCTACAGACACTGGATCCTACCCAGTTAGGCTTTGTTAAGTGCAGATCCTGCCTCTAAACCTGGTTGATTTCTTTGAAACAGTCACCAAGGCCAATGATGAGGGGAAGGTGGTCCACACAGCCTACCTGGACCTCGCAAAACCTTCAATACAATACCCCACTCGGGCATTATAGATAAGCTCACCAGCTTAAATATAAACCCCTATGTCACTAGATAGGTTGCAAACTGGCTCAAGGACAGAACCCACATGGTTAAAATTGCTGGAGCCATGTCAGACTCCAAACCAGTTACAAGTGGCATCCCACAAGGCTCAGTCCTGGGACCTCTCTTGTTCGGTATATATTTCTCGGAGGTACAGGCCAACACGGAAGGACTGTGGCTGACCAAGTTCGCAGATGACTGCAAACTGGACACCATAATCGACTCTCCAGCTGACACAAGCATCCTCCAGAAGGGCCTCATAGAAACAGACAACTGGTGCCGGAGCCATGGCCTCAAGCTAAACACCAAAAAGTGTATAGTCATCCCCTTTGGCAAAAACAAAGTGCCCACAAATTACCACATAGGTGGTAATCCATTAAGTACAGAACAAGTAATTAGGGACCTGGGGACCCAAGTTGATAGCAATCTCTCATGTGACAACCATGTGGCCAAAGTGGTTAGAAAAACATTTTATATAGCCCACCTAATCATGAATGGATTCACATCTAGATCAGGGGAGGTCATCGTGCCTATTTACTCATCCCTCATCAGGCCCATAATTGAGTACAATGCCCCTTTTGGGATGTACCTTACCAGACACCTGCAGCAACTGGAAAGACCCCAAAAGTACCTCACCAAGAGGATCAAAGGGCTCAAACAGATGCCATATGCTGCCCGGTTAAAGAAACTCCAGCTCTACTCAGTGGCATACTGCCTGCTCAGAGGCGATCTTTGCCTGGCGTATAAAGCCATGTCCACCCGGAATTAATGGACATGCTGCACCTCAGAAAATCCAAATCCCATCGAGCCACGCGCTCGAGAGACTTGAACCTCAGCACTGAAATAAATAGGACATGCTGGAGGGACAGATTCATAACCCAGAGGCTCCCTTCACTCTATAATTAAATCCCAGTCTAGGTTAGGCAAAGTCCCTCATTGACTCTCTTCAAGAGGAATCTTGATGAGTGGATGGGAGATCGTAGGTTTACCCCGGGTATCACTTCTAAGTCACTGTTAGACAGAGGCACAGTATACTAACCTCGAAAAAGGGCATATCAAAATTAATTTAAAATGGGTGGCGAAAGCCAAACACACTCTGGCTAAGCTTATAAATGCCCTAGGGCAGATAGCCTAGTATGAACCTATGAACCTATGAACCTATGAACCTATAATGTAAATGAGCCCTAACTGTGTAGTTCTAAAATATGCCTTAAAATCTGGTAATCATAAACTACCTTATTCTGTTGGAAAGATCAGCTAACTTATCCCATTTGACCCTTGTTCTTTTCCCCTCCATGATAAATTCTTTCAGCTCTTTATTAATTATTGTCCACAACTTCTCTTCTGATTGATAAAAATATGCCTTACCTATATATAAAACTAAGGGGACAAAAACATTTTCATTGCTTGTAACTTTCCATCCATATCCATAAACAAGAGCTTCCAGTTAATCGGTTCTTATATTATCCTTTGTTTAGTCTCTTCCTACATATCCTTAGCCACCATAACATAATCCTTTTTAATCCATACCCCTAAGGACTTCATTTTATCATGTCCTCATAAACATGTGTATTGCTGGACTAATTCATGTGTGGATACATAGTTTACAGCTATAGCCTTTGTTTTATTTTCATTAATTTGATATTCCAAAAACACCTGAAACTGTCTCAAGTTGTCCCACAACACTGAGATGTCCTTTTCTAGTTTTATCAGGTACAAAATAATATCACCTGTAAATAAAGCCAACATTTCTTGTTTACCATACCTATTATATTATTGAATTTCTGAATCATTTATTTTCTTTGTCAAGTAGTGCAGCAGTAGCATTCTCACCTCACAGCAAGAGGTTCTCTGGTTTGATTCTCAGCTGGGGTGCCTTCTGTTTCAAGTCTACATGCCTTCCTGAAATCATGTAGATTTTCTCTGGGTGCTCCAGTTTCCTCCCACGTTACAAAGACATGCATCTGGAGCATTTCTCCCCAGGCCTCTGCTGAAAATTGGCTTTGTTCCAAGTCAGACTTTCCCGGTTAACAAATGTTAAATAAATAATTAAAAATAACAGAGGAAAAAAAGGACACTCCTGCATGGTTCCTCTACTCAAACACAACTTATCAAAGAGGAACCCACTCATTTTAAACTTTTGCCTCCAATCCAATTTATATTCTCCAAATTAAAGTTATTATTGTATCACAGAATGAGAATGCTTCCATTGCCCTACTCATAAAATCCTAGCTTACTCTCTTGAATCCTTTCTCTGCATCAAGTCCCAACAACAGTGGTATTTTTCTTACATTCTGCTTCCCTCTGGATCACGGTTAATTTAACAATGTCAAATGTTTGCTATCCCATCCACAAAACCACACTGATGCATATCTGTCAATTCTGACAACACCTTTGCCATCCTTTTAGCTACAATAGACATAAACAATATAATCATTATTTAAAATTGAAATGGGCCTATATGAAGCTGGTTCTGGTGGGTACTGTCTGTGGGTATTAC
>NC_056725.1:297965293-298090293 GCF_019279795.1 Protopterus annectens | reverse complement strand
TTTTGTTGAACAAAGTTTGCATTTCCTCCTTAGCCTGCTCTACATGTAAAAGTGTCACTGATTCTCCAGAGAAATATTCTGCGGACAGCTGGATACAACAGCTTGCATCTCACACTTTCCTCTTGACATTCCCCGATTGCTGGGATAAATTTGCTTCTCTGCTGCCTGATGTACAGTAAATATCATTTTCACAAATACTCTACTGTCTCCAAATTGCAATACTTTGCCTTTATACTACAGATTTGTCAAGATCAACTATTTCTGCTGGTATGAGTGCATCTTTATCAGTACAGGCCTTGGTTGATTTCTCATCTGTGACCTTAAGTCAGTCACATAAATGAGTGACTGCTTAATGCAGTGTCTGTTGCAGACCCAATTCCAGAGATATTATTAGGTACACAAGGGAGAAAACACCCGCATTCATTTAAAAAACGTGATCTCCTGCATGGACGATGACACCACTCCCAGAATGTTTACTGCTCATCCTCTGGGGAAATGAAGGGTCGCAGGACAGTTATCCTTGCAGTAAGGAATCCATTAGGAGAGTGGGTGAGAAGGGAGAGGTTTGATGATTAGAAGTGGACTGGATTTTAAAAAAAAGTAATGGTTTTAGTGACAGGTAATGTGAAACAGAAGTAGAAAATGCCAACTCTACAAACAAGTACAGCATAGTTATGTGATCTACATTGGTACAAACTAGATCAATTTCATTTAATCTACTGCAGTCTTGAGTAGTGTCTACTATATTAGAGAAAACAGAGGAAAGGTATAAAGAATGCTTTTGGCCCTTAGAAAGGAAAATGTGTCTATCTCACAACCATGATATTTGTCTCTTGGTTGTAAGGCAACAGCATTGTCAGAGAAAAAAAAAAAGAGTAATAAAAAAAGAGTAATAACTTCAGGAGAATCAGAGGGGTCTGTACTGTGTACTGTTGTTTTAATTAGTCTTTACTTATTCACATGCTTTTTCCCAGTCCTAGATCAGAAAATATACTGCTGATTATATAATCGGGGCTATCAGTACATCAAATCCGAACATAATATAACTGAATGAATATTTCTATAAAATCAATAGATGGGCAAATAGTGTTGGTGGTTAACTTCAATACATAAGAATGTAAATACATATTATTTGGAAGATACAAATATACCAGTATTTGAAAAGTATTTATTTATTAAGTTTGTTTAAAATTGTTAACTGGGGAAAAGTACCGATCACTAATGATGAATTTCAATCTCAGACCAGAAATGGACACGGTCTTAAGAAAGTGGTTAAAGTAAATGATTTAAGAATAATAACATGAAACATTGCATCATTTAAAGTCCACGCTGATGCTGTAATGAATAAGACTGTAAAGCAGCTTGGCTTCCTCCTCTTTAAACACATACCAAAAAGGGATCCAAGAACCCAACAATACAATAGCACAAATAGTTCTAATGAAAACTTACTTGGGTGTATAATTTTGTATTTTCTTCATATAATAAAATCCAATTAGTCTTAAAGGAAATGTTTAGAATTTTACCAAATATATACCATATTTATGATGGTTTTCATGTTTTGAAAAACTGCAACAGTTAGACCTTTAAAGTACATCATACAGATTAGTGAGAGGAAAGCTATGCTTAGCACACCATATATTTAAGGAAAACGCATATAATGTAATGCATTGATTAACTCTACATAGCAAAGACATATATTTAAGAAATAAATCTGCTGAGTTTTTCATGTAGTAAAACAATTAAAATTTATTTAGCATTTTATTAAAGTTGTTCCTAAGTTGTGGAACAGGCTACATATAAATATTAGATTAGCCAAAGGAATCAAATAATTTTAATTAATAATTGACTTATATGAAGATGATAGGAGTTATTGTACAGCTTGAGGGATTTGTTGTTCCTTGATGGCCAGTAGGCCCAAAAAGTGACTTAAGAATTTATTAACTTAACCATCTGAGGGAACAAATAGCAAATTACCATATGTATTTTGAACTACTGCAAACACATATCTTGGGATAGTTCCAGTGAACTGTGATCCAAAGTATATTTTACTAAGTCTTAATCATAAACTAGAAACATTTTGCTACTTAAAGATTCAACCAAATAGTTGTACTGTACTCTTTGAAGATAAATAGAAAGTGCATGTTTTGTTAACTCCCAAATGAAAACGGTGTCTGTTTATTTACAAGGGAAATACTTTTGTAGCACAATTTTGTATTCAGAATCCACTTATAGTAACCTAATCTGTAGAGTTCCTGGAAGCATATTTAGTTTAAATGCCTTTAATTACAGAAGGGAAGCTGGAAGACTAAATCTAAAGTCACATGCAACTGATTTGAAGAAGTCTGAAGATGGAAATTATGTTGTATACCCCTTACAAAGCTATTTGCCCATAGTAGTTTGTTATCATATAGAAAGAAAATGTGAAACACCTCTCATTCTCACTGGATAATGAAACAATAGTAGCACAGGAAAAGTAAAGAGCTTTATATCATTAAGTCTTCCAATTCTGCTGGAGTGTTTTTTTGACAAACCCAGAATTATTCCCCTTCCTCTGTAACTGCTGCTGCTGCTCATGTAATAACGGAGAGTACATATGGAAAATTGATGTTTAATAGACTGAAAAGCCTTGGCAAAACCTAGGGTGATGATGCAAGAAAGCATTTGAGTCACCACTGGCATGACCTTTTTTTTTCCTTTCAAGTGCCACCAGAGGATAATCTGCCAACATTATAAATAAAGCATATTTTTCAAACTGACACATTGGGCAAGGCTTGCTTAACATCACCAGGATAAAGCTGACTGCGTAGCCAGACATATCTCCAAAATGTAACTGCCACAGTATCATTTGATAAAGAAATATTCACCAAATAACTAGCCCTATGAGTCATAACTTTTACTTTGTCAGCTGTGGATGGTAGTATTTCCAGAGTATTTAACAGAACTGTACCAAAGTAATTGCAGGGCATCCTAGATTTGATCCAAAATATAAGCTGCAAAATATGTGTGAAGTGATTACCATCTCTAGAACTCTGATAGAAGCTGATTTAAAAATGTATTTAATAAACCCATCTAAGGGCTTTCTTGACAGAAGCTGAAGGCAGGGTTTCCATTGCCTTAAAAGTTCGAGGTCCAGAGGTGCAATACAAGGATCAGCTTTCAGTGTAATTCAAGTTTATCATTTGATGTTCTCTAGATTGGTTTGCTCCCTCTACACTGGTAATTGAGAATTATGGTTCTAGGAGGATGATTTTATAATACCCTAAAAGGAATGAAGTAAATAAAAAATTGTTCACTTTTGCTAGTCTTTCCTAAACTTACATTTCTTTTCCTATAGAAGAAATTATATAACGTCTGTAAAAGACACATCGACTGCAAGATTGTTTGATATCGGGGATTCCTCATTCTCCTCGTCAAAATCAATTGTACTTGGTGGCTCTGTGTGTTTCATGTAAAATTGTCCCCTTATTTAACAATTATGCCTTAATCTTATTGAAACAATTTGGGGAATATAATAGAAAACACAAAAGACAGTGTCACTGATTTTGTTACAGATATAATAACTTAATTCAGTAAGTGGTAAGTAGACCTCCAATTACTACTTTGGAAGTGTTTAGAAGCTTAATAATTAGAAATCTAGGACTCTGTACTTTGCCCCAAAGATTTGAGAATATGTTTAATCAATCATCAACGTAACATTGCTGAGGAAACTGGCAAAATGAAAACTCTCTAGCTAGTCAATAGGGCATAAGTGCACAAGGGAGGTTTGCCTAGTACTACAGGTGGGTATAACGGAACCCATGGAAGCAGTCCTCTAAGTCTCTACAACATTTTTATAGGAGAGGGGGAAGCCACTGTTTCCTGGGGTTAGATGTTTCAAACCGAGTGGGAACTTATAGGTATAAATTTCCATAGAAACAGTGTGGAAAATAGCAGTCACATGAGGGAGCTGAAACTACATCTAATACAGATCACCACAATGTCCTGTACCCTCTTCTGCTGGAGGATAAATAAACTATATATGAAAGGGATACAGCATCAAGACACTAACTTTTACTAAGCCTTCAGCTGCTACACAGGAGAGTTATTTCCCAGGCAGTCCACCATAATAGGAAATTATTTTAATGGCACAATATCTTGTGTACATGCAGCTATAAACAGGCAGGCATGGATACTATTATGTCAGTAATTTAGAAGGGGGAACCCCAGCCAGTGTCCACACCTCCACTAGAGGTTAATGATGTAGCCACTTTAGGGGAATAGCTAGAAAGTAAAATGAAATCTTACTTTGAGTTATTTCTGCCACAAGGTACTAGACATTCTGTGGAAGGGATTAATTCAGGAAAAGAGATATCTGGTAACAACAAGCCTAAATGTGAGACACACCTGTCAAAAATGATCAGTCTTCCATCGAAAGGGGAACTGGGGAGGATCACAGAGAAATTGAGCAGGCACAGTTCTCAAATCCCACTTTACAGGACTTGAAGTTGGACAAAGAGGCTCTTGAGTCTCAAGGACATGCTAAGAAAGGGGTTATAATACAGAGAATGGACTCATCATGGAGAAGTCAAAACAGCAGTAGGTAGACACACGTTTATGCCATCAGGTACTTCTGACCATAGTCTGCTATCTTCACCGTTCAAAGTTCATAAAGCATATGGAAAGGAGGTTTATATAAATTATTTATTACCCAAGCATTAAAAAATGTGTCAGTACATTGCAAGATACATGAGCACTATTAAAAGAATGGCCATGGGTTTGTTGCCATATATTTTTACCAAGGAGGCATTTCAGAGGGTAATTATGGCAATCCTGAGGCTTGTTACATCTAAGCACCACAGATAAGAAGTAAATCTTGGAGGTGGTAGACTATGCTATTAGGTACCCTCACATGACTGTTTTGGTATCTATCAAGGCAGAAAAATGTGAAATGTTCGGTTAGAAATTTGTAATCAGGTATATTTAAACAGGAAATGCTATAGAAGACAGGGGTAACCATGTGAGACCTACTGACCTATTTGTGGAATTACTGTGGGCTAAAGCAGTTAAAAATAAAATCATTCACAGACTAACTTAAGCCGGAGAGGGTAAGTATCTACCCCATCTCCTCTCTACTAATAGAGACATGCCCTAAAGTTGCCCCAAAAAATCCACTATTTTTGCATCATTGTGCTGAATTTCAGGACTAGGTTTAGGGAACTCATAAGACTGGCATAATATCACATCACAACAGAGCAAAAAGTTCTGATAGGATGGGGCAGTAAGAACCCTACAGTAAGCAGCTGGACAAAATGTGATGGTACTTATTCCTGTTCAACAGAACAAACCTAAGGCAGCCTGTGAGGGCCTTTTACTGTTGAGATGAAGGTATGTAATGTTAATTATGTGTTGTAGTTGCCAGGTAAGGGACAGAAATACAACCTGTACCATATCATTATGATGAATTCCTACCATGACATACACTACTATTAGTATATGCAGTTGATTGCAAGAAGCATCAGAGGGAAAGTCTGGTGGAAGATCACCTTACTGAGACTCAAATGAGTATCTCAGTGTATGAGAACATAAGGAGTCGTTAACAGTTATCCTTTATGCAAGTTCAGGAAATCTGAGTAGTGCTATGAGAGTTTGGGGACATGTTCACTGCTAAGCCAGTGTACCTATCCATTAGAAGACCATGTAGCTACAGGAAACCAAAAGCCAGTCAAACAGGCTCCTTTAAATGTACTTGAGCCAGCAGGAAATGCAAAAGATGTTGAATATGGAGTAGTCAGGAATCCAACACTTCTTGAACCTCACCAGTACAATTGGAGCCAAAAAAGAATGGAAGAACCAGGTTTTCTGTACACTATCTACAATGAATTAATCAAAGAAGTACACAAATACCCCCCATGCGAAGTACACAAATACCCCCCATGCCCAGGATAGATGAAGCTTTACAGCAACCAGGTAGAGTGAAGTATCTGATGACTATTAACCTAACTAAATGGCAATGGCAAGGATCCCTGACACAGCAAGAGACAGGTCAGCTTTTTTTCTTCATGTCTGGGTTTTATGATTTGATCAGAATTCTCTTTAGGATGAAAAACGATCCAGCATCTTTCCAGAGTCTGGCTGACTGCATTCTAACAGGAGCTGGAGACTATGTTCTAGTTTACTTAGACTTTGTTGCAGTCTTAGTCAGTCCTGGCGGGGGCATGCGAGGCATGTCAAGGAGGTGCTGAATAGATTAAAAAGGACTGGCTGATGAAGGCAAATAAATACCAGATAAGATTGCCAGAAGTATATCTTGGTCATAAGATAGGTAGTAGCAAATTCCAAAGTGGAGGCTATCTAGGCATTACCCTTCTATTACCAAAAGAGCAGGTAAATGTTTTCCTCTGAAAAGCATGGAATTACAAAAAGCATATTCTTCACTATAGTACCACAGCCATGGACCTTATCCCCTGCCCCCCACCAAAAAAAATGGATAAGGTTATTTAGACACCAGTTTATTATTGAGCTTTCTAGAAACTCAAAAAGACCTTGAGTGGACTCCCTGTAACAGGTAGTCTTGATTATAGCCAAGAGCTCATCATGCAAGTAGATACTTTAAACCATATACTGTGGACTTTACCTAGTCAGGTATCTTCAACAGGAGAAAATCTTCTACTAATATACCTTACTTATGCACTTCAGCTGGGAGTAATCATATGCAGGAGTAGAAAATGAACATCTTAGAATAGTTTGGTATTTACAAAGCTTCAAGTTTATCTGTGAGCTAGAAAATTCATAATAATTACAGATTACAATTTCGTAAAGCTTTTATTCAAAGCCAATGTGTAAAATCTTAGATGGAAATTGGGATTACAGTCCTACAATTTGACACTCCAACATAGGAGTGGTATCAATAATGGCCTGACATTTTTTAAAATAGGATTTCATGTATAATGTATACAATACAACATGTGAACTGTATGGAACATGTTTGTTTTCAGTGGAAATGGAACAGAGCTGCTAAAATAAAGTAGAAATGGCTTTTCAAATGTGCACACATTTGTAGTACAGAAAGCTCTATATTCATTACAGTATTTCTCCAGATCAAAGGATATTTTACCTTATTTGGACTACAGCTTCCCCCCAAGAGTTGTATGACAGCAGAAACAGAAAATGTTACATTCAAAATTAAATCTAAACAGGAAATATAGAACTTAGAATTTTTCTAAGCAGAAAGAGCAACTGTTTAGTTCAATTTTGCCTTTCTTCTGAAGCTTAAGCAGGTGACTACAGCTCTGGGACAGAAGCTCAAACCTGGAATTAATTTGCTTCTGAGATTGATCAGTTGCTAGAATTCAGTAAAGATTCAGATACTAGTAGTGATAGAGCTATATGAACTGAGATACAGTTTTTCTAAATGCTTTCTGTCAGTTTAAATCCATTTATCGTGTATTTCACTGTGCAAGTATTTCGCTTTTTGTATACATAACTGTTTGATTTTATCCATTTCGAGTAAAGAGTTTTGTTAATTTAATTCCAAAAGCATGGGGCTGGCGGTTTATTATTATTTTAAGGGAAATTATATTAAAACTGTGCGATATTAATGTTGACCTTTACCTTGCAAAGTATGCTGAGTTGGCAGAAATTACTTGAACAGCCGTTCAAGTAATTTCTGCCAAATCAGCATACTAAGTTTGCCTTATTTTAATAGTGATCAGTAACTGTGTTATTGATGTGTAAGGCTGGTCTAGCTCATGGCAACATTACAGAAATGATAGGAAAAGGGGGTGTGGCAATGGAAAGGTATCATTAACCCCTCCTGAGAAATCATGTGCATAAAAAATTGCACTGGGCTCAAAATGAGGTCAGTAAAAACTTGAGGAACTGATAACATTTAACACTACTCAAAAGCTGTACTTGGGTGTGGCAGGACTGGTCATAACCAGAAGCAGTATTCCACATTTTCTGCATACTCTTAGGTCCAAACCTCCTCCTTATACTATTAAGTGGTCAGTAATGCATATCAGGAGAAAATGACAGTGGGTGCAGGTTTATATAGCCATTCTTTGTAATGCATGTAGAGTAAAGCAGCCTATACTGTCATTTAAATTTACTGGAAAAATCTGTACCAAACATACCAAATGCATAGGCAAACACAGAATACACTAAAATGTCATGTCCTGGGAATACAGAGAGGCAGAGTTTAGAAAACCACCTCCAATTACTTAAGGAAGACTTCTGAACCACCAAGCAGCTCTCCTCCCACCAAAAGCAGGTACACCTCTCCTCTTCCTATACCACTAATCCAGGCAAATGATTTATTTCCTACAGAGGATGCCACAAAGCTAAGGGTAATGCCAAGATGTCAACCATAAATGCTTCCCAGACTGTTGTACAAAGGGTATATGTATAAGGATTGGAATCTCTATAACAAAAAGAAAAGTCATACTAATGGAAAAGATACAGCAATTAATAAGTATTAGTGACACAGCATAAAAGAGGATGGCCACGGTGGTGCAGCGGTTAGCATTGCTGCCTCACAGCAAGAGGTTCTCCTGTTCGATCCTCAGCTGGAGTGCCTTCTGTGCAGAGTCTGCATGTCCTCCCTGTGGTTGCGTGGGTTTCCTCCCATAAGCCAAAGACATGCTGTAGGTGGATTGGACACTCTAAATTGGCCCTAGGCATGAGTGAGTGAGTGTGTGCGTGTGTGTGCCTTCTGTGGAAGGTTGGGTGTCGGGTTGGCAACTCGACACCGTAAAACTCCACTGCCAATCATGAGCGGACAGGTTATCTGCTCTGGCAACCCTTAACCGTGAAAAGCCAAAAAAAGAAGAAGAAATGACACAGCATAAAAGAAATATAGCCAAAAATGACTCATTACTGGATTGCCAAGAATAAGGCAAAAAAGAAGAAAAATTCAGTAAATATGCACACCAGACTAGGACTTGTTATATTGTATCTGATCTGCATTGTGTCATACCATTATTCAATCCGAAATGTTCAGAGTGCAGTGACCTATGATTTTTCTTCCAGGCACATGACTGCAATTTATTTCCTTGCTGGCATTTCTAGCTCCCAAGCACCATCTTCTCTGATTTGATCATGTCATTAAATTCACATAACTGGGTAGTCATCCCAGTTTAAAAATGTATAATCAAAACTCTCAACTTAATGTACAGGCAACAATGATCGACCTAACATGTTTCAATGAGCCCCTTTTTTACATATGAGTGGGAATTTCTCAAGAAGTATTAAGTTGTCTGACAGAACAGAATAATGAAAATAAATTTTCTGGTAATAAACGAACCCATAAAAACACTAATGTGAAAGGTGGCTGTGTTTGGAGATAAATCAGTGAGATTATTGCATCCTGAAATAAAAAAAATTGCTATTATGACTAATAAAAAGTAGTGTCCGTTTCAATTTAGGTAGAAGAAAGCTGGCAGAAAAATGTTAAAACAGAAGAAGCATTTAATTTGCACCAGCTTTCCCTGAATTTGAGAGACTAGTAAAACAACGGACCAGCTTCATGGAGCAGGGATGGAGACCTGATTGCAGCCTCAGTGAAAAGAGTTTGATTAGTGACCAGGGCAGTGGAAGAGGAGGTAAGTCTGAGGGTTGGGATTAAGAGACTAATGCTGGGAGCAATCATCCTGGGTGGAAGGCAGTAATTTAACATTGCTCAGTCACCATCTGGTGAAGGACTTGAGCTATTTCTAAGCTGCAAAACAATCTAAGAGACTGAAATGTTAGTGTGTTAAGCAGTGCAATGCAATGCACTATAAGCGGAGAGGATGCTGGAAAGCAGCACCTCCTGCTGGTATTGCAGCTCCTGCCTAAGAATTGTGCAAGTCAACACTGAAGGACAGGAATAAGCCTTAAGCAAAAGCTTTGGTTTGTGCTCAGAATGAAACAGTGGGGCTGTTCTGATATTCTCTTTGGCCTGGTGAAAATGGAGGTCACCATTCCTGAGCTACTTCCCAGACCACATAGGAGTATCATCCAGAAGGAACTGTCAGATCTATTAGAGACTTCTTCAGAAAAAAGGCATATACATTGCACTTGCATTAAAAAGACAAAACAAGTTCCAGAAGATTAATTACTGACAATCAAAGCAAAATATCAGCGTCATTTAAAAGTAATCACATTCAATTAAAAGACTACTGAATTATGTAAATAATACAGAAAGTCACATTTTATACCCACAGACAGTGTTTAAAATGCTCCCTATTGAAATGTTGACACTACAAAAGTGCCAACATGCCAAAAAGAAGAATAAAATTGCAGGAGAAAAGTGAATCTCAAACATCAAATTTCTCATTTAAACTTCGTTTTTCCAGGGGGGGGCTAGACCTTCACCACAAAACTTATAACATACTAACTCCAAGACCGCCATAACTCAGAGAAAAGTGAATATTCCAGGAAATGGCCATCTCAGACTTAATATATGTTTTTGGCCATTCAGTGTCTATATGTAGAGACTCACTCTACAGGGTCCAAACATTTCAAATGTTTACCATTTAAAACACTGAATTAAAGAACTGCAGTGAAAAGCAAAAGTAAGGAGTACTACAAGGAAGAACATCATTTCAGGGTTTCAGCTTTAGAATGTTTTCAGAGCTAACAAATTTAATTCCTGTGCGGAACTGGCTTGGAGAATTTGTTACCAAAACAATTCCGTGGCTTCCAATCTGCTCTCGGTATCTCTGCTTCTGCCATCTGAATGACAGGTTCCAACACCATAAAATAAAATCTTTTGTCAGATGTACACACTAAAAACTGTGTCAGTAAAAAGCATCAAAGTATTATTAACATTGTACACATACACTGGTAGATGCACTGCAGTATTTTTTAAGAGGTCTTCCCAAAATAAAAGCTGCCACGGCTGGCACATCTTGCACATGTATAAGAAATGGATGCTCCACCACTCCTCTGGCATTGTAATCAAATCAGCTATAGACTTCAGAAGTTCTTTCAAAATGTTGCAAACTTAATGCAGATGACATAACAATATAATGACAATATTTACATATAGCACAGGTTGAGGTCCTTCTCTTTCCTTCCCTGTATTGTACAGCTGTAAATGTGACCTTTACAACAATGCTTTCAGATTATGGCCTCTTATCATCAAATTTGTGACTTGACTCAACAGCTTTCACCAGAGTATCACTACCAAGGACATTCATCGAATTGTCCTGCATAATATTTTTGATTTTTCTACAATTGACCGAGAAGGTTAATCCTGCTGCACTACTGAATCTACTGAATCCTGCATTTCCTGCAATATCTCCACCCCTTATTGATTTTACACAGCCACGTGACAAGAACGCAGGGTGGAATATATATCACTAACTACTTTGTAATTATGGAAAACAAAGTCATTTGCAGTCACCCTGGATAATCTCACATAATGGCCCTTCAAAACATTCTTTTTAACTGAATAAGGATGACTACCTGAAGCATATAAGCAAGAATTACCAAATGCTGGCTTTTCTTTTATGACGTGGTATAACAGAAGTGCCCAAATGGTTTAAGGAATCAAACCAATGCCAGTAATTCTTTCTGGTATTTTTGCCATTTTGTCTGCGTTACAAAACATTATTAATTATTTGGATACTGATCACAGAGCTAGTTTTCAGAACAGAGAGTTAAACTCAAAAGAGTTTAGAAAGTCAACATATGTTAATTATTACTTACATGAGTCTAATATTCGTCCTTATCCAGATAAAAATAAAATTTCAAAAGGACACTTTGCGAGATTATCTAAGCTGACTACAGATGACCTTGTTCTCTATAATGAATTTTGGATTGTGAAACATTTGTTTATGGACAGAGGTGAGTACTGCTGCAGCTAACAATATGGTTAATGTCAGATGTACACTGTACTCTGTCATCTTGTCAGAGCTATACAACATACACAATAGGTGAAGATACTGTGCAAAACACAGAATTCATCAGATTAAATATGGCACCTAACTTAACCTTGTCAATTGATTCAGTTCTAGTAAAATTTTAAAAGCTATGCAGGAGCATTGGATGAATGCCATTGGCAGTGATACTTTAATGAAAGATGGGGCAAGTCCCAAGTTTGCTAATAGAAAGGGACTATAATTTGAAGGCATTATTATAAAGGCCACAGTTACAGATATTTAATACATGAAAGTACTATAGGATCTTTCCTTGATATAAATATTGGCATTTTACTTATATTTTGTCTGTGTTAATCTTTCAACATTTAGCTAGAACTTTTGAAGTCTGTGGTTGATTTCACTGCAATTCCAGAGGAGTAGTTTATGTCTCAAGATGCACCACCCATAGTAGCTTTTATGTTGGGAAGGCGTCTACAAAGTGGTTGCATTGGATGTATGAGCATATATACATGTGATCTACTTCAAAACTGTTAATAATGCTTTTGATTGACACAGCTTACAGTTTGCATCTTTTAAAAGGCACTTTCATGGTGTTAGAATAAGTTACTCAAAATGCCAGAAGACAGGATACTGAGAGAGAATTGGGAGTCAGTGAACTGTTCTGGCAACTCACTCTCCAAGCCACTTCCCCATCGGGCTTAAATGAATATATCAGCATCAAAAGCACTCTCAGGCTGACAGCCTTAAAATTATATTCTTCTTTATAGTACTTCTGTTGTTCTTGTTGTTCTTCAGTGCAACTTTCTAAACACAGTCTATCGCATTGAATGGGATGTTTTACATTATTACAAAAATGCAATATCCTTTTAACTGAATGTGATCATTTTTTAATGAAAGTGATGCTTTGCAACTGATTGCCAGTAACTTAATATGTCTAACTTATTTTCACTATTTAATGTGAGTGCTGATGTTTGAAAGTGTTAAACCTCACCTTATTAAAGGCTTTATTGGTTCATTTTCTCAGTGGGTTTTTGAGTTTAATCAAATTAATCACCATTTTGTTATATTTCAAAGCTGGAGAAAACCTTAATACCTTTGTAACTGAAGAAGTCATGTTTGCCTCAAAATACTTCTAAGAATAAGAACTAGATAAAGAATTTAGTGGAAATATGAACTATCACAGTTACAGCTACTACCATTTAGTCAAGATTCTTGCCTTCTCATAATAGTATAACTTCTGTTTTGCATTTCAGCATATTTACCTAGTACAACATTTTAGTAAATACACAGCTGTAATAAAAGTAAGCAGTACTTTTAACATGCGTAGCATGTTACTATATCTGCTTAAGACAGCCATTAAACCTACAACTTTATTATAAAGCCTACTCTAACATAGGTTACTAGTAGCAACCAAGCGCAATTTGTTTTCATACTTTCTTATTCTGAATGTAACAGACACGTAATGATTAATTAAGAAAATACTGTGTCATCCAATAGTGCTCCCCTTAGGAAACTTAATATAAGTAAACCGTAAAAAAAGTAGTTCAAGCAATTTTTGAACTGATGTTAAAAATTTCAACTTCATTTTTAAAAACCCTGTGGTAACTGTAATCCTAAAATACTAACCCTAATGTACTAACAACCCCAAACCTTATCCTAAAACACAAAACCTAACCCTACACCTAGAACATTAATAACTAACTCTAAAATCAAACATTTAAGTTAAGTACATTTTCGGATGTTTAAAGACAACTTTAAAATATCTCTCTTTTTTCTAGAATGGCACAAGTGAGATGCTGAAACACTTGCAAAAGTTTAACAGCTAAATACTACTTGCATGCAACAATAACTTGACTGCTATAAGTAACCACTGCCCCTTCTCTTATACAGCAAGCAACTAAAAAAAAAGCAAGGCATGCTTAATATTCAAAAGACATGGAGGAGTAAAGAATGTGACTTTTTGTCAGTTTTTGTTACTTCCAATAATGGCATCCCAATATCAAGCTCATCCTCCCCTCTTTTCAGTCAGGTAAGGGGCCAATCAAGCTAAGGTAGCACAGTAAATTAACAACAGGGGCCACAGTAAATTAGCAACACATCCAATGTGAAAAGTCACCCACAAGTCAAAATCTATGATCCACTGTATACAGGTATGAGGTATATGACAGGGGACTACAAAGGATGTTATTAACAAAATTCACCACAAATAGTGCTGCACAATATTTATTTATTTTCTTCACAATTGTTTAACATTTACTTGTACTTAGGAACTTACTTGCTTTAAATTTTAGAGTTCAGTGTAGCAGAATTTTTCTCAAGTGTCTGGTACTGGTGGAACATAGCTGGCTGAGTTCCGTTTGACTAAGCCACTTATAAATTTCAGACAGTTCCTGGTTCTGACACTACTGCAGATCCATGTCCTTACAGGAACTCAAAAACTGGAGTGTGGTTGTGTAATATTAACTATCCATGTAATGATGGTGTGTAACAACAGACTCAGAGATTTTTAGACTGTATTTCTTAAAGCCATACAGCAGAAAGCTTTATTGGAACCAGATAAATACAGTGGATATAAAAAGTGTACACACCCCTGTTAAAATGCCAGGTTTTTGTGATATAAAAAATGAGACCACATTAAATCATTTCAAAACTTTTCCCACCTTTAATGTGACCTGTAACCTGTACAGTTCAATTGAAAAACAAACAAATCTGTTAGGGGAAAAATATAAAAGAATAAATAAAGTACAATAAGCTGGTTGCATAAGTGTGCACACCCTTAAACTAATACTTTGTTGAAGCACCTTTTGATTTAATTACAGCATTCAGTCTTCTTGGGTACACACCTGCCATCAATTAAAGAGACTTTGATTAACCCCAAATAAAGTTCATCTTTCCTAGTAGAAGATTTTTCCTGACATTTACTCAGTTGCCTGCTACAGCAAAAGCCATGGTTCGCAGAGAGCTTACAAAGCATCAAAGGGATCTCATTGTTAAAAGGTATCAGTCAGGAGAAGGGTACAAAAAAAAATTCTACAGCATTGGATATATCATGGAACACAGTGAAGACAGTCATCAAAAATTGGAGAAAATATGGGAAAAAAACAGTGATGTTGGAAAGAACTGGACTTCCCTCCAAAACTGATGAAAAGACAAAGATAAAAACTGGTCAGGGAGGCTGCCAAGAGACCTACAGCAACGCTGAAGGACCTGCAGGAATTTCTGGGAAGTACTGGTTGTGTACTACATGTGAGAGCTATCTCCCATATTCTCCATATGTCTGGACTATAAAGTAGGGTTTCAAGACGGAAGCCTTTTCTTACACAGAAAAAAACATTCAGGCCCAGCTAAAATTTGCATAACAATACATAAAGTCTCCAAAAAGCATGTGGAAAAATGTGTTATGTTCTGATGAGACCAAGGCTGAATGTTTTGGCCACAATTCCAATAGGTATGTTTGGTGCAAAAACAACAGTTCGCATCACCAAAAGAACACAATCCCGAAAGTGAGGCATGGTGGTGGCAGTATCATGCTTCGGCTTGCTTTTCTTCAGCTGGAACTGGGCCTTTAGTCAAGATGGAGGGAATTATGAACAGTTCCAAATACCAGTCACTTTTGGCCCAAAACTTTCAGGCATCTGCTAGAAAGCTGAAGATGAAGAGGAATTTCACCTTTCAACACGACAATGACCCCAAGCATACATCCAAATCAACAAAACAATGGCTTCACCAGAAGAAAATTAAAGTTTTGGAATGGCCCAGCCAGAGCCCAGACCTAAATCCAATAGAAAATCTGTGGGGTGACCTGAAGAGGGCTGTGTACAAGAGATGCCCTTGCAATCTGACAGATTTGCAGCGCTTTTGCAAGGAAGAGTGGGCAAATATTGCCAAGTCAAGATAGGCCATGCTGATAGACTCCTACCCAGGAAGAATGAATGTTCTAATTAAATCAAAATGTGTTTCATCGAAGTATTAATTTAAGGGTGTGCACACTTATGCAACCAGCTTATTTTAAGTTTTTTGTTTTTTATATTTTTTCCCCTAACAGATTTGATTGTTTTTCAACTGAATTGTACAGGTTATAGGTCACATTAAAGGTGGGAAAAGTTTTGAAATGATTTATTGTGGTCTCATTTTTTTATATCACAAAAACCTGGCATTGTAACAGGGGTGTGTACACTTTTTATATCCAATGTACCATTTTCAGGTAAACCTGTCAGGAATCATTGGCTGTGGTTCACACAGGCAGCAGACAATTCTGCAGGCTGTACAAACCACATAACAGCCCTACACAATTCATAGAAATGGACAGATCCCTCAAGTATCTACACAAACTACTGTGCACCAAAGAAATCCAGGTATGCTGATCTTATGCAAATGAATGGCAAAATTGTTTACTGAGATTCACAATCCTGTGACTTGCACATTAAAGCATATCACACAGCCTGAGATTTATGGAGCTATGATAGTGGACCTAATGCAATTAAGCCTGCAGCCCAACACCCAATAACCAGCCAATGATGATGTGATTCTCAGCATAAAAAGTGAAGTTGAGCAGCAATATCATAGTGACTACAATGAAAATGGCACCAGACAGTATGTAAATACAAATCAAATACAGGATCTCAGCTGTCAAGGGTACATAAAGGGCACAACAACCAAGTGTGTCAAAGAAACTCAACTGTCCCCAATGACAGTGACATCACACATCTCCAGTCAATGGGAGTTGAGGCACTGTCAAATCCCTCATTAGGGAGACTGTCATGAATTTCTCCTTGATATATATGCAGAACAGTGAGATTAAACAGTTGCTGTCCACCAAAATCACAACAGCATAGCACAAGTGACTGTACATGCCATACAGCAGTGGAGCCATGACAGCAGCGTGCAAAGAAGAGCTCTGTCACTGTGTAACCGTACAGACAATGCCAAAAGAGTCAGCAGCCAAACAGCAACATTTATACAGTAAACACCAATATGCTTACTGCAGCTTCATACATGGGAAAAATGACAAGGTGACATGATAACTCGTATAAGTATAACTTGCACTAACCAACACAGACAACCCATACTCCAGACTGGACTACTGAAATAAATATGTAAAATGTACTGCTGCTGATTACCACATTAAATGCCAGTGTAAGCCATGTACCAGCACTGGTACATATCGTACATGTGCATACCAGTGCACCATTAATAAAATAATGTGTTCTCATATCAATAGCACGATCCAGGATCATGACTCACGCTACTGACATGACTGCATAATAAGCAGAGCACGCAGCAGTCATATGCAATTGCACAATATATTTATGAATATGTTGGCCCATCCCTGCAAATAAATGTAAAACATTTAGAAGTAACCCAACAATAAGGATGGTCATTCTTATAACATGCACACAAAACAGAAACTGGATGCACTGATAGAACAGTTAAATGTACCCAGATGCAATACAATTACTTTGGCAGTTTGGTGCAGTTCTTTTGTAGTATAAAGTGGTTCAAATAAAGATACATTTAAATGTAATTCTACAGCACAGAAACAGCAAACATTTGAGACAAGTTTGTATATCACAAACTATAGTAATGGTTAACATTGATGAGGATATATGTTAAAATGTCACAATTGTAGGTTTAGCTCTACTTTTCATCCGTGTGGCATAAGTAGTTTTTTTTCCAAACAGTGCTTATGTCCATCCCAAATCTGTGACAGTGATAAATGCCCTAAACAACTAAGACTGGGGACACGATGAAACAAGTCCATTTGAATGCCATTTTCAAATTTTCCTGGAAGAAACTCTATTAAAAACATGAATTTGTGACAAACCCAGAAAGTGTAAATGGGCATGCTTCTCAAAGTTAGGCCGAACTAGAAAAAGATTCCGGGGAGTGAGAAATAAGTGGTTGGGTAAATGTAGTGGATAAATGCACTGCTCCAAAAGTATATTTCAAAAAAGTACCAAGTACTGCTTCTCGGAAAAGGCTCTTTAGAAATGACACTGTATAATGATGTACTGTTAGTGCTGGTTCAGAAGGTTTAACTGCTAACTTTTCTGCCACAGAGTTTAAGTCCATGCTAGAGAGGGTAGATGACAACAACTAATGAGTAAAACCCTTTCAGGAAGACTATGACATGAAGCCAAACACAGAAGTATGAGTAATGCTGAAAAACTTACTTGCCTGTGTGAACTGCCTTACTCTCCTTTACTAACACTATCCTTCAGCATAAAAACAATGGCTATCTCTCCTCTGCTACTTTCCGAGACCTATCTAAAGCATTTGACATGGTCCCACACAAACAACTTATCTCTGTCCTCAATAACCTATCCTTTTCACAATCAGTCACCAACTGGTTTCAGAGTTGCCTGTCTGACTGCCAACAATCCGTTGTATGGCAGAATGACATATCTCCCCAACTGACTTCTCCACAGGGTTCCCAAGGATCCATCCTTGGACCCCTAGTTTTCTCTGTTTACACCAATAATCTAGCCTCTGCCACCAAACATGGCACACTCATCCAATACGCAGATGACTCAACCATCATCTGCTCAGCCCCAAGTCCCCAAACTGCAAATATGTCTGTCACACAGGAAGCACACTTTTTTCCTCTGTTGAAACATGGTTATCCGATACTGGGGCAATACTCAACACAAACAAAACTAAACTACTCATCTCCACCAGTGTACCCACCAAACATACTCAAAACAACTCTCACTTTAACATCACAGCAAAAGACAACACCACTATATACCCAACTGAACACACCAAATTGCTAGGAGTGGAAATAGACAATAAACTAAAATTTGACATTCACATATCCATGACCATAAAAAAAGTCCACAAAAACTAGGAGCATTATACAGAAATAAACAATTTCTCACCAAAGCAGCAAAGATTTCAATAGCAAATTACCACCTTATCTCCACCCTACTTTATGCCTCTCCAGTATATACCAACCCAAGGCAATGTGATCTAAACAAGCTAGAGACCTGCTACAACAAATCATGAAGCGCTGATCTTGTCTCCTGAACCTGACTGACTTCTTCAAATCAATCTTCAGAGCCGTGGAAAAGGGTAAGGTGGTCCACACAGCCTATCTGGACGTTGCCAAGGACTTCGACACCATCCCCCACTCTGGAATCATAGATAAACTTACTAAGCTGGGCATTAATCCCTATGTCACTCGATGGGTTGCCAACTGGCTTACTGACAGAACCCACAATGTAAAAGTAGCCGACTCCAAATCCAGCTCCAGACACATGGAGTACCTCAGGTTTCAGTCCTGGGACTGCTCTTGTTTGGCATCTACTTCTCTGAAGTACAGGCCAACACTAAGGGACTCTGGCTAACATAGTTTGCAGATGACTGCAAACTGGGAGCCATTATTGAATCCCCAAATGATGTGGATATTCTACAAAAGGGTCTTAAAGAAACAGATGCTTGGTGCCAGAGCCATGGGCTCAAGTTCAATGCCAAGAAATGTATAGTTATCCCCTTTGGGAAAAAACATGTACCCGTGAATTACCACATAGGTGGCAATACACTAAACACCGAAAGTGTAAGAAGAGACTTAGGGACACAGGTGGACAGTGGTGTCTCCTTCGATAACCACATCACCACAACAGTCAGGAAATCCTTCTATGTGGCACACCTCATCACTAAGGGCTTTTCATCCAGAAAAAAGGAGGTCATTGTCTCACTGTACTCGTCCCTCATTAGACCCATTATAGAATACAATGCCCCGTTTGGTATGTACCTCTCAAGACATCTGCAACAACTGGAAAGGCAGCAGAAATACCACACTAAAAGAATCCCAGGCCTAAAGCAGATGCCCTATGCTGACCGCCTAAAAAAAATTCCACCTATACTCTGTCGCATATTGTCTACTCAGAGGCGATCTCTGCTTAACATACAAGGCCATGTCAAACCCAGAGCTGTTGGACATGCTACACTTAAAGAAATCCCAATCCCTCAGAGACACACGCTCCAGGGATTTAAACCTTGTCATCACAACAACCAAAACATGCTGGAGGGATAGGTTCCTGACCCAGAGACTCCCCAGACTCTGGAATAGACTGCCCATACATGTCAAGCAGAGCGCCTCTTTGGCCCTCTTCAAAAGGAACCTTGATGATTTGATGGGAGATAGGAAATTCACCCTGGGGATCACGTCAGTCACCCTGCTAGACAGGGGTCCAGGGAAGTAAATACTGTGGGAAGAAATAGCCAGGGAATTGTTATGGCTAGGCTTGTATAGGCCCTATGGCCGATAGCCTAGTACCAACCTATGAACCTATGTAAATGGTTCATCTCCCCGGCCCATGCATGTAAATGTTTCATCTCCCAAACCCCTGCTTACACTTATCAAGGGTATCAGAACTTGTCAGAGTTTTGGGATGCATGGCTAGGCTTAAAAAGGCCCTTGTGGTCGTTAGCCTAGTAAACATCTATGAACCCATGAACCTATGAACTATGAACAAGACCTAACTCTGACAAAACTACACTGGGTTAGGTTATGGAGAATGTTTCCCTATGTCTGTCTGAACAAGTTCCACGATGATTCTCTGCATCCTCTTGCATAACATGCAGGCTGAGCACATGCCAAAATGTTCAGTGCTTGCACTAAAGGTAAAAGGCTGCAGTACCAAAATTAGCCACTGCACTGCTGTAGTGCTGTTGGGTAACTATGTTGCCAGCCAAGACGGAAAGATCAGGAGCAAGTAATGCAGACAGTTAGGCAGCAACATTAGAAAATAACTGACAGTGTGTCCTATGGCCCTAGAAGGGGAGCACAGCACAACAGAAGAGTGGAAAGGGACAATCTGCTGCTGGGGAATTTATAGGATGTGCTGTGGTGGTGTGAAAGATCCATGGAGAAACCTGGAAGGGCCAAAGAACACAACACAGGAGTGAGGAACAACAATTTTCCACAGTGGAACTGATGGAATATGCTGTGTGCTGTGCAATCAATTGGGGGACAGAGGTGTGAGGACAGACAGCATAAGAGAGGGGTGGGGACAGACAGACTGTGGCAAAGGTACTGATGGACTATGCTGTTTGTGGTGTAATCAGTTGAGCTGAAGGATCTGAAAGAGCTAGACAGCAAAATGAAGGTGAGATAAAGATCAAGATGCCATAGAGACACAGACGGACTGTGCTACCGGCAGTAAAAATTAATTTGGGTGAGGCAGGTGGGGACAGCAAAGAACTGCAAAAACAGTGCTCAGAATAAAAAATGCAGAAGACATACATTTCAGTGGCTAACTTTACCATATAACACCAAATATTTTTATTTGTCATGCATGTGGTATAGCAAGCTTAATACCAAGTTCCAATATGTATTGTATTTTACTTCATTTTCAATAGACATTCAAAATATGGTTATGTTTTACCTAACTACTATGTAGTTATCTTCTTATTAAGAAAAAGAAAGAATACATAAATACATTGTGTAGCCTGTAGCAGTAGTGCAGATTTTCCTTGGCTGAGTGTGTATATATTTGCCTAGTCATGTGAATCCTACTGGATTATATGTTAAGGCTAGTACTACAGTCTAAAGCAAAGGAGGAGAAGGAGCTCAAGGTAGCACCACTGGGCATGGCCTTGGCGGACATTTTCCTTTCTGTCTCTGTACTACTGTGACAGACTCCTACAGTTGTGATATGATATAGATGCCACCTGAAGAATTAGTGTATTGTAAATCCTCAGCAGTGCTTGCAGCACTCAGTACTGGTCAGACATATTTTATTTTATTTATTTATTTATTTATTTATTTATTTTACATTTGTTGACTGGGCTAGTCCAGCTGGATACATATCCCTTTTCAGTAGGGGGCGGGGAAAAAAAAGCCAGCATATAATAATACATGAGAACATGTTACATACATTTACAATAATAGATAATAATAATATTTTTATATAAATACGCAGTAAAAGCAAAGCAACAAAACATAACATACTAGTAGGATAAGTTAAAATAATAAAAAATTAGGTCTAGGTAACTAATTATCAGGCAGGGCACATTAACAGTCAGGTTGAGTACAGGGTTCAGGTTCTGTGTTGCATGGTGGCCATGGGGCAATTGTTACTTAAGATGGTTTTATTTTGAGGTTTTGAACTGTTTGAGTGAGGTCATGAGTCTAGGGTGTTTGGCAGGGTTCCAAGGGAGGCCAATGGAGTTAGTCATAACACTCCATCAAGTGTTTACTTACAAGATAGATAATATCTCTGGATAATAACGTTGAGGAGAATAAGGGAGCACAGGGAGGGGTCAAAATACTACACAGTGAGGAGTTCTGTCTGGATGGTGGATTATTTTAAAGAGTTCTGTGAGTTTGTTAAGTTTGAAGATTGGAGTTCCAACCAAACGAGGTAGGTCTAAGGTTAAGCTGGGTGTGGTGGTGCTTATGGGGGGAAACCTATTATTATAGCAAGCAATAGATAAGGTGTTAAGTTCACGCTTATTGAGGAAAGAAAAAGAAAAAGAAAGAAAAGTGGTAGGAGAGGTAGGGTGAGAGGAGGAGATGGTTTGGTTAGTTAGTGGGTGTTAAGAAGTTTTTTATTTTGTACATGGATTCAAATTTTTTGTTAACCGATTTGATGGTGGGGGTTTGATGATGTGGATGTCAAATTTATGGTTACATTAATGGTAAACCACCTAGTAATTTGAATTGGGGACAGGCTGATGTGGTTTTTGTGATGGTTTTTGTATGGTTATGGAGTTGTTAGTATTTGGGGGAGTCGTTGATTTGGGGTGTGTTGGTGCTTAGAAAAAAAGGAGTAATTTAGGTTTTTTTGGTTTTGTTGGAGTAAGTTTCAGTTGGTGTATTGTTAAACAAAAGTAAAACAAACAGAGTTGGTGGTTGTTTGGGATATTGGAGAGGGAGACATCGGAGGTGATAAGGGTGGAGCAGTGGCATGCATATTGTATGCAGGTGGATTTAGGGATGACTGGAGTGAAGGTCGCTATATGATGGGGAAAAAGCAGACCCAAGTTGGATGGAGCCCAGAGGAACACAGGTGGTATTTGGGAGCAGGTCTGATAGTTTGTTTTGGCTAGTGAGGTTGTGTTGCCTACCAGCAGTTCAGCGTATATCTAGCTATAAGCTGTGATATAGTATGTAGATGCTAAGAGTTGGTGATTGACCATATTAACGTTGAGTGTATGGATTGGGCCATATGGATGGAGTTTGTTAAAGGAGGGGAGGATGATGGTTGTTTGTTGCGATTGTTATGTGGTTGGAGTATAAGGGAAAGGGCAGGGTGGCGTGTTTGTACTGAGTTGGAAGCCATGTTGGGAGTTGAATCCAGACGCATTTAGGGTTGGAGTATTTTGACTGTTTGTTGACACACATTGTTTAATAATTTTTTGCGGGATGCCTATTGCTATTGGCCTGTAGTTGTTGATTCAGTGGAGGGATCAACCTTGATTAAGGAAAAGGGAGATGATAAGGGAATTCTCTTTCAAGAGCTATTTGTAAGGTGTCTATAGGGTTCTATGAGGTTGGATGGATAAGGGTATAAGATGGTAGTGATGAGCTATTTTGTGGGGCGCTGGGAGGGTTTTTGTGAGCAGAGGTGTTAGGTTAAGAGGTTTTTAGAGGGGAAGGAGGTGGGGAGAGGGTTAAAGGAGTTGTGGGCAGAGGTGTGGGAGCCTGAGGTGGCTGAGGTAGGTGGTTGGTAGTGGAGGGGTTAGTTGGGTGAAGTAAGATTGGGAGGTGTTGGGAATTTCTCCCGAAGTTGCTTTAGTCCATGGCTTCCCCATCCCCCCAGGTTTGTTTAGTTTGGAAGAGGGTTGAGAGGGCCTGCAATCTCGGCTTGACCGATTGTTGTTTGTCCTGCTATTCTGCTGTGGGTGTTGTTTTGTCTTTTTGTTGTCCCATGGTTGTGGTCATCTGTCCCAATTTTTAGTGGCTCTCTGTTTATCTGGTCTTGGGGTTCTAGTGAGTTCCATTTATCCAGAGGGGTTGCAGTAGAGTCTAGTATCCCTGTCATCTATTATGAAGTTACACTTTGGTTTTGGAGCTGCAAGTTGGACTAGGTGCAGTGATTTATAGTGGATCTGAATAGTTGGTATTGGAGGTTTGGCAGAGCTTAATTTCTCTATATAAGGTATATTTAGGTCTGCAAAGGAATAGAGGTTTAAAAATAGGGGAATTACGAGGTGGCTATGTCTATATAAGGGGGTTAGTAGTTGGGCATTTATGTTTTAATTGGGTATCACTTAGGTGTTGATTGTGGTTTCCAGGGTGGGTATTGCAGTCGTTGGATTGATGATAGTTGGAGTTGATTTGGTTTGAGGGTGGTGAGGGAGGGTTGGGTGGGGTTAAGTGGTATATTTTGGGTATAGGTGGGGGATTATGACAAGGGGAGTAGTGTATATGTAGATATTTAACTAATTCTGTATGGGGGGGAAGTAGGTTTGGGTCTTATGGGACAGGTTATTGGTGGGACAGATTTTCTGGTATGACTATATGCATTTTTGAGTTTTAGTCACAATCTTTAGGGCATTTAAGTTGTTAAATTATATAAAGAGGCAGGAGGTTGGGTTGGCTAATTTTTTTCATTAATTCCTATGGGAGATGCCATTTCACCCCTATTGATGAACAATGGCTTCTGAAGATATATAACACACCCCTGCTGGTCTCTCTTCGTCGCGCCCTGAAGATATTCAGCCATCTTTTGGGAGATACAGGGGTCTTAGCCATGATTCATAAATACACTAGATGTTTAGTTCTGAACCTTTGTTGTTAAGTATGTGTGAGCGCAGGTGTATTGTGCAAAGGTGTGGTTAGTTGAGACTAGAGTCAGTAAGTTACTAAGGTTGAGGGATGTAGATAGAATAGAGTCAGGGACTGTGGTGGGACTAGTTTGGGGGTACAAAGTGGTGATGTATTGTTTAGATATCAATAGTAGTGGTAGGCGGATAAATTCATATTTATTAATATTTTATTATTTGAAATTTTAGCATGATGCAATATAATTAGGACTGTGTGGGGGATTATTTTTAATTTGTTACTATTGTTTGGGATATAAATATTATTTTGATGTTTTGGATTTTGTTTTAGGAGGCTTATTAGTATGGCTGTTGGTGCTTGTGTTTTAGGCAGGGAGTTAATGGTGTAGCTATAAGGAGTTGTGAGAGTGTGATTTGGAATGTGACTATATGGCCAATAGGTTTAAGGGGAAAATGTAGTTGAATGGAGGCCTGGTAGTGGGGTTGAAAAGTGAAAAGGGAAGTCCAGCACAATCTAAACCATGAAAACTGTGATTCATTTAACAGTCGGTGCAGAATTTGATGTAGGCACATTTCCCTAGACAAATTATTGTGCTGCTGTGTCCCACTGTTGTCCAATGACTGCAGAATTACTGATGTGTGAATTAACTCATTACTGCAGATTGCAAGTAGTTCTCATTTGCTCTTGTTGGTCAGATAATCAATTTTCATTTTACTTACTCAAAAAATGTATCACATCCTAAAAGATATTCCTGCACTTATTTATTTTAATTTCCTCTTCTTCTTAGGACTGTGAACGAGGTTTTTCTTTCAATTTCTTGCATTAAACATGATTGATTAAAGGCCAAATATTAAACCAAATACCTTGCAGGTTTTAAACGCAGTATGAGCATGACGTCAGTGCCTATGTGCTCCGCAGATACTGCTACAGCTACGTGGTGGGCAGCAGGAAGGAGGAAAAGCAGATACAGACAGAACCTCATGGAACCAGAAAGGAGCCTGGGGTTTATGAAAGCGTGGGAAAATTAAAGATAACACCAGTACAAAAAATAACTTTAAAAAGTGGTATTGTGCCATCATCAAAAAATTTTTTTTAACTTATATTCCATAGTGGTGCACGTGCTGCATGTACATTTTGTCAGCAAATGCATCATGGTCCATGTGTCAAAAAAGAGGAAGAAAAAATGAAATTTGATCAGTGGAGACTGGTGTATAGAAAACTGGATTAGGCTTAATGATTAACTGCTAAGAGGGACACAGATATGACTCACATCACATGATCAAAAATAGCATACGTTCAATTTCAAATCATTTATTCGATGTGAACATTAATTCTACATTCACGTGGCAGTGGTGAGGCTAGCCCACACCAACAAAGGGGGGCATTGTCCCTTGCTCTTCCTAAATATTATCTGTTCTGAAGTGAAGTCACTTCACATTGGGGAAAGAGAATTTCCTTAAGGGTACATCATTTGAAAATGCTTTCTGCTCTCAACAATAGCCATAAAATCAGCCTTCATACATTGTGTACATTACTAATGACACAAATCAGATACTGAGTAAGCTACAGGACATAACATAGTTTGACATTCTATGACATCCTGGAAGGTGAATTAGGCACGTTTTGTATGACTTTGACCATTACTCTCTGAATATGAAGAAAAGGACAGAATGCATGTATATAGGTGTGGTCGGGCAAGGGAAGGTGAACTCTGTGTGCGTTGGTGTTATGAAAAAACTATGTCAGATAAGCATCATATTGGTGGGAAAACATATTTACTTTTAACAAGCACACAAAAAAAATATCCCAACGATAACCAGGTACCTCTGCAAGAAGTAATAAACAACCCAATGGCAAAAAACAAGCAAAGGCTAGGCTCCAGGTTCTCCAAAAGATTTAATGTCTGCAAACACAAGCTCTTTCACTAAATGCTTCTTCAGGTTTATACCATATTAAGCTAAAACACCACTCTTATACCATTCAATCATAGTCATATGATCAACCATTTAAGATTTAAAGGTATAAAGAATTCTCCAAAACAGCACATAAAAACACATGTAGAAAGCATATCCCATACATGAAAAGTGCATCAAAGACATAAAAAATATAAAATACACATTTAAAATATTCGTAAAGATATAAAACTATTTATGTAATGGTCTAGTTTTTAGAATGGGTCTCAAAGGTATATGGTCATTAAGGCCATGTCCTCCATCTGCCCTTAGCCTCACAATCCAATCAGTTTCTAGCCCTTCCTTTCTACTTCTAATGTCACCTCCTCTTTGATTCTCAAAACACCTCCCCAAAACCATAAACCTAAAAGTATGTTGGTCATTGGTTTCGCACACATGTTTTGCCAGCGCATTAAATGTACTCTTTTTCTTAACATGATAAACATGTTCTCTCATTCTATCCTTTAGTTGTCTATCAGTTTTATCAACATAAAATTTATTACACACTTGGCATACAGCCAAATAAACAACATGCGAGCTCTCACATGTTGCACTTGTCCTGATCTTAAACACCTCCCCTGTATCCAGATGCCTAAAATCTAAATCATTTATAATGTACTTTCAAAACTGACATTTCCCACAAGGTCTAGTCTCTCCTATATCAGCAACTTTAACATGATCTCTCGTGTTACAGAGGCTTCTTTTTAAGGATTTTTTTATTTCTAAAGATGAATTGGGGTTGCAAATCCAGGAACTTACTCACCTGCCTATCAGTGGTCAGAATATTGCAATGTTTATTAATAATGTCTGTATACTGTCTAATATTCCTTGAATAGCTAAAGCACATAGCTTGCTGGAATTGTAATTACTTATTTCACTGCAAGTCGTATTGGTTTGGCTCTAGTATGTCTTAGTTTAACAACATCCATTATATTTTTCCATACCATGCATTCATCATAACCCCTTTCTATGAGCTCTGCACCAACCATATCAACCTGTTGTTCAAACTCCTCCTCCTTCGCATTGAGTCTAGATGCTCTATATGTATGGTTTTATACTTCATTTCTAAATATGTATCTAGGGTGCATACTCTCACTACTTAATAAGTTATTCACATGGCATTCTTTCCTATACAACCTCGTATTCAATTCGCTGTTCTCTCCTTTAGATATAGTAACATCTAAAAAATTCACATCAGTATATGACCAATTCAATGTGAATTTTAGAAACTGTAGTGCTATTAATGAACTTGACAAAATCCATCAACTGTTCTGGTGACCCATTCCATAAAAAGAACAGGTCATCCACAAACCTTTGAAAGAACAAAATATTATGCTTGTAGGGACCTCTAATCAAGTTCTCCATTTCCCATTCAGCCATCATGGCATTAGCATAGCTATTAGCGCATGAGGTTCCCATTGCAACCCCGTTACACTGCCAGCAGATCTTATCTCTAAACATAAATATATTATTCTCTAGGACCAACCTTAACAGGATTTTCATTTGTTCTGTTTTAGATTCCGTAAAGTTAAAGTCCCTTTCCATCAACCTGGTCACACTACTAATGCCTGCGTCATTTGGTTTCACTGTAAAAAGTGACACTACATAAAGTGTAGTCAATATACAGTTTTCAAGTAGTGGACGCTTTTTACAATGGTCATAAAGATCCCTAACAAAGTGCTCTGTATCCCTTAGTATACATTCTGACTGACTTATCAGCACACAAAGATGTTTTTCTAAGTATATAGAAATGTATTCTGTGCACCAGCTTCTTCCCGCCATAATTGGTCTCATGGGAGGATTTTCTAAATTTTTGTGCAACTTAGGCAACCCTTGAATTAAAGGGATGGTGGGGTTAGGCATTAAAACATATTTAAATAAACCATCATCTATGAGACCCATTCGTACAAGCTCCCTTAAAGTACTGTTCACCTTCTCAATCACTCTCTTAACTTGTGGAGGTGAAATAACCTTATAAAAACTTTGATCATTCAACATATTCCACATTGCTTTATCATATTCTACCCTGTCCATAATGACAATCTGACCTCCTTTGTCAGCCGGTCTTATCATGATTGTGGGATTAACTTGCAAATTAACCATTGATTCAAACTCTCTTCTGTTTAAATTATAAGACCTACCCTTATAACCCAAACCTTTCTGCGAATAATATAAATTATACACATCTTCAATACAGATTTGTTCAAAATCATGGCTTAATGAATTCTGTTTAGTTATAAACAGACTAGGTTTTTTAAAAACAGAGTTATCACCACTAACATTACCTTCAAACATAATTTTTAATATCAAGTTTCAAGTAAACAGTTTAATATCAAAGATAATTTCAGTTATATCAGAATCAGCAGTAGGAATAAACGGAAGTTCCTTATTAAGGACACTAAGCTCTTCTTGCGATAATTCATAGGTGGACAAATTAACTACTATTGCTTTATGTTCATAAAAGCTTTTTTTATTGTGTAAGGACTAACCGTCCCTTCCTCATACTTCATTTTTATTCTTGTGGTGCTCCTCCCTCTCTGGTTCCCTCTGTATTGGCTCCTGCCTCCTCTGTTCGTTGATCTCTCTCTGGTGGGCAATGGAAAGGTTAGAGAGGGTGGACCCAGAGCTGGCAAAAAAGGTGATGGATCATTTCTATTCACATTAGACACTCGTGTACCACCATTCACTTCCTGGTGTACCTCTGCAGTTGTAGTGATGATCTTCCATCTGTTTCTAAAATTCACATTGAATTGATCATATATTGATGTGAATTTTTTAGATGTTACTATATCTAAAGGAGAGAATAGTGAATTGAATACGAGGTTGTATAGGAAAGAATGTCATGTGAATAACTTATTAAGTAGTGAGAGTATGCACCCTAGATACATATTTAGAAATGTGGTACAAAACCATATATATATATATATATATATATATATATATATATATATATATAGAGAGAGAGAGCATCTAGACGCAATGCAAAGGAGGAGGATTTTGAACAGCAAGTTGATATGATGGGTGCAGAGCTCATGGAAAGGGGTTATGATGAATGCATGGTACAGAAAAATATAATGGATGTTGTTAAATTAAGACATACTAGAGCCAAACTTTATTTCTCGGAATCAGTAGAAACCTATACGACTTGCAGTGAAAGAAGTAATTACAATACCAGCAAGTTGAGTATGTGCTTTAGCTATTCAAGGAATATTAGACAGTATACAGACATTATTAATAAACATTGGAATATTCTGACCACTGATAGGCAGCTGAGTAAGTTCCTGGATTTGCAACCTCAATTCGCCTTTAAAAATAAAAAATCCCTAAAAAGAAGTCTCTGTAACACGAGGGATTGTGTTAACGTCGCTTGTATAGGAGGGACTAGACGTTGTGGGAAATGTCAGTTTTGCATGTACATTATAATGATTTAGATTTTAGGCATCCGGATATAGGGGAGGTGTTTAAGATCAGGACAAGTACACCATGTGAAAACTCGCACGTTGTTTATTTGGCTGTATGCCAAGTGTGTAATAAATTTTATGTTGGTGAAACCGATAGACAACTAAAGGATAGGATGGGAGAACATGTTTATCATATTAAGAAAAGGAGCGCATTTAATGCACTGGCAAAACATGTGAGTGAAACCAATGACCAACATACTTTTAGGTTTATGGCTTTGGGGAGGTGTTTTGAGAATCAAAGGGGAGGTGACATACGAAGTAGAATGGAAGGGCTAGAGGCTGAATGGATTGTGAGGCTAATGTTTTGAGAATCAAAGGGGAGGTGACATACGAAGTAGAATGGAAGGGCTAGAGGCTGAATGGATTGTGAGGCTAAGGGCAGATGGAGGACATGGCCTTAATGACCATATATCTTTGAGACCCATTCTAAAAACTAGACCGTTATGTAAATAGTTTTATATCGTTATGAATATTTTAAATGTGTATTTTATATTTTTTATGTTTTTGATACACTTTTCATGTATGTGACATGCTTTCTACATGTGTTTTTATGTGTTGTTTTGGAGAATTCTTTATACCTTTAAATCTTAAATGGTTGTTCATGTGACTATGATTGAATGGTATAAGAATGGTGTTTTAGATTAATATGGTATACACCTGAAGAAGCATTTAATGAAAGTGCTTGTGTTTGCAGACATTACATCTTTTGAAGAACCTGGAGCCTTGCCTTTGCTTGGTTTTTGCCACTAGATTGTTTATTACTTGTTGCAGAGGTACCTAGTTATCGTTGGGATATTTTTTTCTATGTGCTTGCTATTTTTTACCGTTGATACCAGGAGTATGGCTACTGGGACTGATGATATAGAATAGGGATATAACCCAGCTTTGATTAATGGATGGACTGAGTTAAATACTGACAAATTCATTTCCAAGGTGAGCAAAAGCATTAATCCGTTATTTAACAGTACTCTTGAAGAAGAAAGTAATGATATACGAATGTTATATTCACAAATGTACCTTACCCAACACCTGCAGCAACTAGAAAGACCTCAAAAGTACCTCACAAAGAGGAGCAAGGGACTCAAACAGATCCCATATGCTGCCCGGTTAAAAAAACTCCAGCTCTACTCAGTTGCATACCGCCTACTTCCAGGCGATCTATGCCTGACATACAAAGCTATGTCCAACCCAGAATTAATGGACATGCTCCACCTCAGAAAATCTAAATCCCTTAGAACCACGCGCTCGAGGGACTTGAACCTCAGCACAGAAATAAATAGAACATGCTGGAGGGACAGATTCATAACCCAGAGGCTCCCTTCACTCTGGAATAGAATCCCAGTCCATGTTAGGCAGAGCACCTCACTGACTTTCTTCAAGAGGAATCTTGATGAGTGGATGGGAGATCGTAGGTTTACCCTGGGGATTACTTCTGTGTCACTACTAGACAGAGGCACAGTATACTAACCTTAAAAAGGGCACAGCAAACTCAAATCAAAGGGTGGTGAAAGCCAAACACACTCGGGCTAGGCTTATAAATGCCCCAGGGCATATAGCCTAGTATGAACCTATGAACAAAATGTGGACTTTTTAGCCATCAAAAGTGAATTGTTGTCACTGGAGAAGGATTTGTTTAAATTAAAACAGTTACAATATGAAAAATTCCATCTTGAAGTCTGCATCAGGGAAGAGATAGTTCCCCGTGGCTTGAGAGTACTGAAAATGCCCGCTCAAATAAACTGTGATTCCACTCTTCTCAGTGACTGGCAGAAATTAAATCATAGCACTAGTTTTGGCTATTTAAAGCTACTGGTTGCATCGGCTGAGAGGGAAATAGTGCAGGTGTTGAACACTATTAAGAGTAAACAATTTGAACTACAGAATTGCTGTGGCACTGATTTACTTAGCAAGCACCTAAGGGATACTATTGAAAATGCCTCCGTTTACTCTAGAAAGTTACTTCAAACTAAATTAAAGAAATTGCACAGGGATCGAAGGGATTTCCTTCAAGGGAATGTCTTTACGTGCAAGCGGGAACCATGACAATGGAGGTTTCTACCAATCGGGGACCAACTATGGAGACGTTGATCAATCAGGGATCAAATACAGAGGCGCTCACCAACCGAGTGAATGCAGTCCAGTATGTAGCAATCTTGTGCAACTGAGCTTACGGATCTTATGCCAGAAACATCTAAACAGATGGGGGCGAGACGGAAGATCATCACTACAACTGCAGAGGTACACCAGGAAGTGAATGGTGGTACACGAGTGTCGAATGTGAATAGAAATGATCCGTCACCTTTTTTGCCAGCTCTGGGTCCACCCTCTCTAACTTTTCCATTGCCCACCAGAGAGAGATCGACAAGCAGAGGAAGCAGGGGCCAATACAGAGGGAACCAGAGAGGGAGGAGCACCACAAGAATAAAAAGGAAGTACGAGGAAGGGACGGTGAGTATTTACACAATAAAAAAAACTTTCATGAACATAAAGCACTAGTAGTTAACTTGTCCACCTATGAATTATCACAAGAAGAACTTAGTGTCCTGAATAAGGGACTTTTGTTTATTCCTACTGCTGATTCTGATTTAACTAAAATTATTTTTGATATTAAACTGTTTACTCAAAATTTGATGTTAAAAATTATGTTTTTGAAGGTAATGTTAGTGGTGATAATTCTGTTTTTAAAAAACCTAGTCTGTTTATACCTAAACAGAATTCATTAATCCATGCTTTTGAACAACCTGTATTGAAGATGTGTATAATTGGGTCTATATTATATCATCAAACACTTAAAAAAGTGAACAATGAATAATTGACCCCATGTAAGTGAAAGCTTACAATCTGGAAAGCTCAGAACAGCGATTTTTTTTTCCAAGGGAAAAAAAAACGCTGTTCCAAAAAATAAATAAATAAAAAATTGAAGGAATACATAAAGTGGGGGGCTTTGCCCCCCACACCCCCATACTGAAATATACCAACTCCAAGATCACACTACAGTGCCGAAAACGGCAAAGTAACAGAAGCGGCCAAGCAAATTCTTTCCCTGGGAAAGAATTAAAAGCCGCTTCGCTATTTTGCCTTTTCGTTGTTTTAAGTTCGACCAAGACCTTGGTCATCAAATAGGAACCCGTATAATTTATATTATTTGCAGAAAGCTATGGGTTATAAGGGTAGGTCTTATAATTTAAACAGAAGAGAGTTTGAAGCAATGGTTAGTTTGCAAGTTAATCCCACAATCAGGATAAGACCGGCTGACAAAGGAGGTCAGATTGTCATTATGGACAGGGTAGAATTTGATAAAACAATGTGGAATATGTTGAATAATCAAAGTTTTTATAAGGTTATTTCACCTCCACAAGTTAAGAGAATGATTGAGAAGATGAACAGTACTTTAAGGGAGCTTGTACGAATGGGTCTCATAGATGTTGGTTTATTTAAATATTTGTTAATGCCTAACCCCACCACCCCTGTAATTCAAGGGTTGTCTAAGTTGCACAAAAATTTAGAAAATCCTCCCATGAGGCCAATTGTGGCGGGAAGAAATTGGTACACAGAATCCATTTCCATATACTTAGAAAAAGATCTTTGTGTGCTGATAAGTCAGTCAGAATGTATACTAAGGGATACAGAGCACTTTGTTAGGGATCTTTATGACCATTGTAAAAAGCGTCCACTACCTGAAAACTGTATATTGACTACACTTGATGTAGTGTCACTTTTTACAGTGATACCAAATGATGCAGGCATTAGTAGTGTGACCAGGTTGATGGAAAAGGACTTTAACTTTACGGAATCTAAAATAGAACAAATGAAAATCCTGTTAAGGTTGGTCCTAGAGAATAATATATTTATGTTTAGAGATAAGATCTACTGGCAGTGTAACGGGGTTGCGATGGGAACCTCGTGCGCTAATAGCTATGCTAATGCTGTAATGGCTGAATGGGAAATGGAGAACTTGATTAGTGGTCCCTACAAGCATACTATTTTGTTCTTTCAAAGGTTTGTGGATGACCTGTTCCTTTTATGGAATGGGTCACCAGAACAGTTGATGGATTTTGTCAAGTTCATTAATAGCTCTACACAGTTTCTAAAATTCACATTGAATTGATCATATACTGATGTGAATTTTTTAGCTGTTACTATATCTAAAGGAGAGAACAGTGAATTGAATATGAGGTTGTATAGGAAAGAATGCCATGCATTAAGTAGTGAGAGTATGTACCCTAGATACATATTTAGAAATGTAGTACAAAACCAGATATATAGAGCATCTATACTCAATGTGAAGGAGGAGGTTTTGAACAGAAGGTTGATATGGTTGGTGCAGAGCTCATGGAAAGGGGTTATGATGAACGCATGGTATGGAAAAATATAATAGATGTTGTTAAACTAAGACATACAAGAGCTAAATCTTATTTCTCGGAATCAGTAGAAACCAATACAACTTGCAGGGAAAGAAGTAATTACAATTCCAGCAAATTGAGTATTTGCTTTAGCTATTCAAGGAATATCAGTATACAGACATTATTAATAAACATTGGAATATTCTGACCACTGATATGCAGCTGAGTAAGTTCCTGGATTTGCAACCCCAATAAACCTTTAAAAATAAAAAATCCCTAAATAGAAGGTTCTGTAACACGAGGGATCATGTTAAGGTTGCTGGGACTGGAGGGACTAGACCTTGTGGGAAATGTCAGTTTTGCATGCACATTATAAATGATTTCGATTTAAGGCTTCCAGATACAGGGGAAGTGTTTAAGATCAGTACAAGTGCAACATGTGAGAGCTCACATGTTGTTTATTTGGCTGTATGCCAAGTGTGTAATAAATTTTATGTTGTTAAAACCGACAGACAACTAAAGGACAGAATGAGAGAACATGTTTATCATATTAAGAAAAAGAGTGCATTTAATGCACTGGCAAAACATGTGAGTGAAACCAATGACCAACATACTTTTAGGTTTAGGGTTTTGGGGAGGTGTTTTGAGAATCAAAGGGGAGGTGACATTAGAAGTAGAATGGAAGGGCTAGAGGTTGAATGGATTGTGAGACTAAGGGTAGATGGAGGACATGGCCTTAATGACCACATACCTTTGAGACCCATTTTAAAAACTAGACCATTACGTAAATAGTTTTATATCTTTATGAATATTTTAAATGTGTATTTTATATTTTTTATGTTTTTGATACACTTTTCATGTATGTGATATGCTTTCTACATGTGTTTTTATGTGTTGTTTTGGAGAATTCTTTATACCTTTAAATCTTAAATGATTGATCATGTGACTATGACTGAATGATATAAGAATGGAGTTTTAGATTAATATGGTATACACCTGAAGAAGCATTTAGTGAAAGCGCTTGTGATTGCAGACATTAAATCTTTTGGAGAACCTGGAGCCTTGCCTTTGCTTGTTTTTTGCCATTGAATATTTACTTTTATGTAACTCCACTGTTACATCAGATACTGAAAGATATGACTGCAGTTTTCAGTTCATAGTTCCTGGTGACTACAGAAAGCATGGCTGACAAAAAAGCACATAAAAAGATTACAGTTTAGAGTATAAAGATTCTAAGGTAATGGGTGTTACAATTTGGTGAGGTATTCTGTGTGACTATTCCTTTAAATAATTTCCTGTTAGGAAAGGTGATTAAGCACAGAGGGAGACACATATTTAAGAAGAGGCTGCAGACAAGGTGGGAGAAGTCGTGGAGTCAAGCTTGACTCCGAGTATGTTCTAAAGGAGTCTGGAGAACCTGCAGAGAATGAGTGAAATGCTCTACTTGTTGGGAGATATGCTGGCTAGTTGCTCAGCATAATGCATCCGGGATTATCAAAATCCAACTAACTCTGAGCAAGACCGCAATCCAAATTGTAGCTTGCTACAGATCCCCCACCTGCCCCAGGATTTCCACTCCTCATTTCTTGATACACTGGAAAATATTAGGGTACAGCCTAACACTCTAATAATGGACGATTTCAACTACCCCACTATTAACTGGGAAAACTAAAACTACTCATGTACCAACTGTTTTGCTCAATGTTTTCTGGAATTCATAAATTCCAGCACCTTGGATCAACTTATCCACACCCCCAACAGGGGCAGCAATATCCTACACCTGGTCATTACCAACATGGGCAACTGGTGCTCCACACCTGCGGTCAATTCCTCGTTTGTCAGATCCAACCACAAGCTAATCACCCTAGACATCCACATTCCGCCCTCAACCCCATTAGGGAAACCACCATAAAAAATTTCTCCACAGTCAACTTCACGCTTCTTAAGACAGAAGTGGAAAGCTTCACGACACCCATGGAGATGGACAGTAGAGGTACGACTGCTGAATCCTACACAACTGCACTTTATAAGCACTTACACGAGTGCATGGATCGTGTAATCCCTAACAGAACCAAGATCCTATCCTCCAAAACAGGAAGCCAATCTGGTGGTCCCCTGCCATAAACAAACTCTACAACATAAGAAACTGTTGCAAAAAACAGTAAAATCCCATGACTGGAGGCAGTCCCTGGTCAGCCTCAGCAAAAAGCTGAGATCCCTCATAAAATCCTCCAAAGCTAGTTATGAAAACAAAATCGCCACTGATTCTAAAGACAACCACAAAGCATTCTATAGTTATGTCAAGAATCTCAATGGCAACACTCAGATCTGCTCTGAGTTACAGCACAACGGCACTAAATATACAGAACCAACTGATATTGCCAACATCCTGGCAGATAGGTTCAATACTAACTTTATCCCCTCTTACCCCCTAAAGGGCCCATCTCTAAACCAGAAGAATGCAAAGTTCCTGTAATCATGGCTGCACAGGTAAAAAACACACTCTCCAAAGCCAAGAACACAGCATCCATGGGACCTGACAACATCCCAGGCTGCGTTCTACATGAACTACAGAATCAACTGGCACCCCACCCAAGTACCATGTTCAATCATAGCCTCACCTTAGGCTTTGTGCTGACTGAATGGCGCACAGTGATGGTAATCCCATTCCACAAAGGGAGGGGAGCCACCACAGACCTTGGGAACTACCGCGCCATTAGCCTGATGAGCCTGGTCTGCAAGGCTATGGAATGTAGCATCATGGAACTTATAAACAATGACATTGGTAATCTCCAAACTCTGGACCCCACCCAGTTCGGGTTTGTAAAAGGCAAATCATGTCTCCTAAACCTGATAGACTTCTTTGAAGCGGTCACAAAGGCCGTAGATGAGGGTAAGGTGGTTCACGATACCAAGGCTTTCAACACCATCCCCCAATTTGGAATTATATATAAACTCACTAAACTAGGTATAAATCCCTATGTCACAAGATGGGATGCCAACTGGCTCACTGACAGAACCCACACTGTGAAAGTAGCAGACTCCAAATCCGACTTCAGACCAGTGACAAGTGGATTATCACAGGGTTCAATCATGGGTCCTCTCCTGTTTGGTATCTACTTCTCAGAAGTACAGGCTAAAACAGAAGGTTCATAGGTTCATAGGTTGGTACTAGGCTATCAGCCCTAGGGCCTATACAAGCCTAGCCATAACAATTCCCTGGCTATTTCTTCCAACATTATTTACTTTCCTGGACCCCTGTCTAGCAGGGTGACTGACGTGATCCCTGGGGTGAATTTCCTTTCTCCCATCCAATCGTCAAGGTTCCTCTTGAAGAGGTCCACAGAGGCACTCTGCCTGACATGTATGGGCAATCTATTCCAGAGTCTGGGGAGTCTCTGGGTCAGGAACCTATCCCTCCAGCATGTTTTGTTTATTGTGATGACAAGGTTTAGATCCCTGGAGCGTGTAGCTCTGAGGGATTGGGATTTCTTTAAGTGTAGCATGTCCAACAGCTCTGGGTTTGACATGGCCTTGTATGTTAAGCAGAGATTGCCTCTGAGTAGATGATATGCAACAGAGTATAGCTGGAGTTTTTTAAGGCGGTCAGCATAGGGCATCTGCTTTAGGCCTGTGATTCTTTTAGTGAGGTATTTCTGAGGCCTTTCCAGTTGTTGCAGATGTCTTGAGAGGTACATACCAAATGGGGCGTTGTATTCTATAATGGGTCTAATGAGGGATGAGTACAGTGGGACAATGACCTCCTTTTTTCTGGATGAAAAGCCCTTCGTGATGAGGTGTGCCACATAGAAGGACTGTTGTGGCGATGTGGTTATCGAAGGTGAGACCACTGTCCACCTGTGTCCCTAAGTCTCTTATCACACTTTCTGTGTTTAGTGCACTGCCACCTATATGGTAATTCATGGATACATGTTTTTTCCCAAAGGGGATAACAATACATTTCTTGGCATTGAGCTTGAGCCCATGGCTCTGGCACCAAGCATCTGTATCTGTAAGGCCCTTTTGTAGAGTATCTACATAATTTGGGAATTCAATAATGGCTCCCAGTTTGCAGTCATCTGCAAACTTTGTTAGCCAGAGTCCCTTAGTGTTGACCTGTACTTCAGAGAAGTAGATGCCAAACAAGAGTGGCCCCAGGACTGAACCCTGAGGTACTCCACTTGTCAATTGTCTGGAGCTGGATTTGGAGTCGGCTACTTTTACAGTGTGGGTTCTATCAGTAAGCCATTTAGCAACCCATTGGGTGGCATAGGGATTAATGCCCAACTTAGTAAGTTTATCTATGATTCCAGAGTGGGGGATGGTGTCAAAGGCCTTGGCAAGGTCTAGATAGGCTGTGTGGACCACCTTACCCTTGTCCATGGCTCTGGAGACTGATTCAAAGAAGTCAATCAGGTTCAGGAGACAAGATCGGCCCTTCACAAACCCAAACTGGGTGGGGTCCAGTGTTTGAAGGTTGCCAATGTCTTTGTTTATAAGTTCCATGATAATACGCTCCATGGCCTTGCAGATAAGGCTTGTCAGACTGATGGGATGGTAGTTTCCGGGATCCAAGGTGGATCCCCCCTTGTAGATTGGGATAACTGTAGCTCTGCACCACTCAGTGGGCATGAAACCTGAGGTGAGGCTATGATTAAACATGACACTTAGGTGAGGTGCCAGTTCATATTGTAGTTCATGTAGTACACAGCCCGGGATGTCATCTGGTCCCATGGATGCTGTATTCTTGGCTTTAGAGAGTGCGTTTTGTACCTGTGTGGCCGTTATCACTGGAATTTGGCAATCTTCTGGTATTGAGATGGGCCATTTAGGGGGTGAGAGGGGGTGAAGTTGGCACTGAATCGATCTGCCAGGATATTGGCAATATCCTTCGGATCAGTATATTTAATGCCATTCTGTTTTAGCTCAGAGCAGATCTGAGCATTGCCATTTAGATTCTTGACATAGTTATAGAATGCTTTGTGGTTGTCTTTGGAATCTTTGGCAATTTTATTTTCGTAACTAGCTTTGGAGGATTTTATGAGGCATCTCAGTTTCTTACTGAGGCTAGTAAGGAGTTTTTGCATCCTGGGATTTTCCTCTTTTCTGCAAAAGTTTCTTCCTTTTGTTGTAAAGTTTGTTTATGGCAGGGGACCACCAGATTGGCTTCCTTTTTTGGATGAGAGCATTTTAGTTCCATTTGGGATGGCACGATTCATGCATGAGTGGATGTGCTCGTACAGTGCCTTAGTGTAGGATTCAGCAGTTGAACTTTCAGTTCCCGTCTGCATGGGTGTCATGAAGTTTGTCACTTCTGACTTGAGTAGCATGAAGTTGGCTTTGGAGAAGTTTTTTTATGGTGGTTTCTTTACTGGGGGTTGGGGGTGGGATGTGGATGTTAAGGGTGATTAGCTTATGGTCAGACCTGACTAACGAGGGGTGACCATAGGTATGGAGCATTGATTTCCCATGTTGGTAATGACCAGGTCTAGGATATTGGAGCCCCTGGTGGGACTATGGATTAGTTGATCCAGGGCGTTAGAATTTATGAATTCCAAGAACCGTTGCGCAAAGGTGTTGGGACATGAGTAGTTTCCCAGTTAATGGCAGGGTAGTTAAAATCACCCAGTATTAGGGTGTTTGGTTCTATCTTAATATTTTCCAGTATGTTTAGAAAGGTGTAGTGAGAATCTTGGGGTATGGTGGGGGATCTGTAGCAAGCTACAATTTGGATTGCAGTCTTACCTAGTGTTAGTTGCACTTGGAGAATTTCAGACACATTGTGTTGGCCAACTAGCCTGGTGGTGTGAATATCCTTGGTGAATATTGACACTCCACAACCTTTAGTGTTTCGGTCCTGGTTTGGTGGCCGAAAAGTGTGGTAAGAGTTGTAGCCTGGTATTGCAGGGGTGCTCTTTGGAGCCTTGAACCAGGTCTCAGTTACTGCACAGATATCGATGTTCTCCATTTTTAGGAGTGCCTCAAGAGAGTGCATTTTGAGGTTTAGACTTCTAGCATTGAGAAGCATTACCTTCAGATTTTGCATGCTTGTACCTGTTATGGTGGTGGTTTTGTCCTTTGAAGTTTGCCTAAAAAAGGCACTATAGGGGTGGCAAGAGCCTTAGCCAGTAACCTGAATCCCAGGGGCGACAGGTGCAGACCATCTCTGGCAAAGCATCGTGGTCTGTCAATCATGTCATCCCAGGCAGACAGATACTGGATCCCCTTTGAATGACACCATAAGCTTAGCCAATTGTTGAAGTCAATCATTTTATCCTTATATTGTGGTATCATTCTGGGCGAAGGCAGGATGCTACTCAGGGCTAGGGTCATACCTGCCTGGGCCACATGATCCGAGAGCTCTTCCATGTCTCTTTTCATGTAGTCCAGGGAGGTACGTCTCAAGTCATTCACTCCAACATGGACAATGACAGAGTCATATTTGTACTTGTTGTGGAGTGACTTGAGTGCATGTGTTATGTGGCGGATCCTGGCACCCGACAGGCAGCTGACTGTAATTTTCTCCTTATTCAACCTGGTGAGAGGGACATCAGTGTGCCAGACTATAGAGTCACCTATGACTAAAGTGTTAGGTACATTGTCTTGCCTTAGGTCTTTGGCTAATGAAGTTCGCAGATGACTGCAAACTAGGAGCCATAATCAAAACTCCAACGATGTGTACATCATACAAATGGGCCTCACTGAGACAGATGCCTGGTGTCAAGCCATGGCCTCAAGCTCAATGCCAAAATATGCACTGTCATCCATTTTGGTAAAAGCTCTGTACTCATGAACTACCACATAGGCAGTAGTCTACTTAACACTGAAAGTGTGATAAGAGACCTTGGGCACAGGTGGACAGTAGTCTCTCCTGTGATAATCACATCGCCACAGTAGTCAGAAAATCCTTCTACGTGGCACACCTCATCACAAAAGGTTTCTCATCCATGAAAAAACAGGTCATTGGTCCCCTCTACTCATCACTCATTAGACCCATTATAGAGTACAATGCCCCTTTTGGTATGTACCTCACAAGACATCTACAACAACTAGAAAGGCCGCAAAAATACCTCACAAAGTGGATTACCAGCCTCAAACAGATCCCCTACGCAGACCGTCTCAAAAAACTCCAGCTTTACTCCATCGCATACTGCCTACTGAGAGGCGATCTCTGCCTAACATACAAAGCTATGTCAAACCCAGAGCTGTTGGACATGCTCCACTTAAAGAAATCCCAATCTCTCCGAGCTACACGCTCTAGGGACCTAAACCTTGTCACCACAATAAACAGAACATGCTGGAGGGATAGATTCCTGTCTCAGAGACTTCCCATACTCTGAAACAAACTACCTATCTATATCAAACAAAGCTCCTCATTAGCACTCTTCAAGAAAAATCCTGATGATTGGATGGGAGATAGGAAAGTCACCCTGGGGATCACTTCTGTGGCTCTGCTCGACAGGGGCACAGGAAAATAATTTTCTTGGGTGGCAAAAGCCAGGGTACCTTTTTGTCTAGGCTTATATAGGCCCTAGGGCCAATAGCCTAGTACCTACCTATGAACCTATGTACCTTGAGAAGGTAAGCAGACTGGAAGCTGCATATCCTGTTAAAGTGAAGGAGAATTTATCTTTCTGGAGCAGATGTTGCCATTTAAGTATTGTTCCTGGAATTTCTATCTGCAGTACTTCTCGGCTGCCTGAAACACCTATCATTCTGTCCAAGCTAGTGGCAAGAGTGTTTTAGTTGGTTTCTCCCAGTTATTGAAAAACAGTTATTCCACACAAGTCAGCTGTGTAAGGCTTTTTCATTCACTTGCGTTTTGTGTGTAAACACTGTCTTTAAGGTTCTGCATGTCCCATAATATACTGGCCAACTGCAAAAAGACTGCAAGGTACAAAACGTACTGCTTCTAAACTGTATAAACAATAAAATAACCTTGCTTTTGGTTGAATATTGTGGTTCCCATATGTAAACAGGAAACTTAATATAGAACTCCCTGTTTAGTTTTTCGCGTTGTCCTAACTTTTTATAATTCATCAAGTGAAAACCTGTCAGAAAGAAATTAAACTGTTACTCATTTTATACTGTGATGGCAATACTGTTTCAGATGCTCCTTCAACACTATGGCAGCCTTACTTACTTGCCGCAACAGACAATACTTGTAATAGCATACATGATGGACCCATTTCAGAGGCTATTTTTGTTCATCCAACTATGGCATTTGAGACAATAAACCGCAAGAGTCTTCTACATAACATTAAAAAGGCTCACCCTTGGTGAGAACAAAATTACTAGTTCCTAAATTATTTTAACTACAGAGCGTTCTAAATTTTATTTAATAACACCTTCTCTGATCCGACCATACTTAATGCTGGTGTTTCACAAGTTTGAGTTTTAGTCCCTTTACTGTTCACACTGTTCATAAAGGACATCACTCTAGATCTCCCGCATCACTATTTCATAATGTCAACAGTTGATATTTTGATGTTTGAATCCAGTGAAACACATCATGCCTTCCAGATTAATCTACAATCCAAATTCTCTGCCCCAAGAAACCCCATTCCTAATGTTAAGGAAGAAAAGTGCTTGGGAATAACTTTTGACTCTCTCACTTTCTCCACCCATACAAATAACATAATCTCTAAAGTACTCTGCCAACTCAGTTCGTGTCACTATATCTCCCATCTCCCCTCTCACACACCTCACAAAACCATAGCTAAAAATGGTTCATTCCCCAAACTTGAATATGCCTTACCACAGCTAAGCATGCACTCAGCCAAAAACTGTCATAAACTACAAACTACTGGATTAAAAGTATGTAGATTTGCTCATCTTGTCAGAGAAAATGATTTACCTTTATATTGTCGGAAATGACAATACTGATTGCGCTTTTGTGCGAACCAAAAGTGGGAATTCTGAACTTTGAAAGTCTCCGAAGTTCAAAAATCAGCAAATCAAACAGCAGATTCACTGATTTTCGAACTACAATGTTGAACACACATCGTAATGCAGGGGGGGCAAGCCCCCACGCAACCCTCATGTGGGGGACTGTGCCCCCACACACCCCCTACTTTAGTATACTAACTCTGAGATCGCACTACAGTGGGGAAAGGGTCCATTTCCCAATCCCCACTATAGTGCAATCTGCACCCAAAATAACGAATTTGCAATGAGCGAATTTCACTGGGCATTCGCTCATTGCACACTTGCCACATTTTTTTTGGTGTTTCGGACATTTGAAAACGTCCTTTCCAACATATGATATTCGACCAAGTGCATAACACACATATAAAGGTTGTTGTTGTATCTTTCGGCTTTTCCTGGTTAGGGGTCGCCACAGCGGAACTCCGATCCACTAATGATTGGCAGTAGATATAAAGGTAAACCAACAAAATACATACCATGTTACTTGCTACAGAACTTTACTGGCTTCCTATAGCAAGTAGGGCTGCCCTTCTACTAGGTATCCTAGTATTTAAAATTCATCTGGGTTACTGCCCACCTCCGAAAGGAAAATTCCCACTCAGACAGAGAAACTACTCACTCAGAGGTAGGCAAGATAACATTATTGTACTATCCAGACCAAAATTCAAACAAGCCACTGGAGAAAAAGCCTTTTCTAGACTAAATTCTGTTCTTTGGAACTACTGTTCAAATGTTGTAAAACATAATGAAACTTTAGAACATTTAGAAACATATGAAATAATGTCTTTATAAGGATGTCAAATGCTCTTGTTTCAGTGATACTAGCTTACTGAATGACATTATTATGTCTGTTCTAGTTTCTCAGTAACAGTTGTTTTGCTCAGCAGTCTAATGATCTGTATCTCCTTGTATAAAGTGTATACATTTATGTATAAATGTATAGTTGCACTCCTTCTGTAGTGTGCATATACACATGAACTCAACCTAAGGATTTTGAATAACATATGCCTGCTATATGTCAGCTAAACTCTGTGTTAATCTATTGTATCTGCTTTGTGCATTTACAGTTGCAAATGATATATCAAAGAATATCAAACATGTCCCCCATCATGGGGTCTGAAGTCCACTGATACCAGTCCTATTACAGAAGTCCCATTCATGCTACTAAGATTCGTAAAGCAGTAGCTCAGCTAAAACGTCAGCTCTACATTAGTAACCAAATAATGTCTTACATCGAAGTCATGACAGAAAAGGGTCAACAGACCAGCTCATCTACCTGATAAACTGTAAAACAAAAAGAAAAAAAAAAAGAAATGGCCACTCATTAATGCAGGATTCAGAAAGACAAAAGTGTTACCTATTTTGCATCATCTATGAATCTTCACCGGTGTGAAAGTGAGAACTGCTGCAATTTTCACCACAGAGAAGGACAGACAGATGACCATTATCATTTTTATTGCTGCATGCCTTTGCCAGACAGAAAGAGGTCTGTTACCTGTAGTTTTCTTTATTGTGAATCACTGCCAGAAGCAGCAAAAACTGTCAATGGGTTTACTTTGCTATGAATGCTAATAGGGTTAAAAAAAGAAAAGAACTGTTGTTAATTTTGCTTACGTTCTTGCAGCATTATCAAACCTGAAAAAATTATTGCTCATGTTTCTTTATTTCAGAAGACTTGAGAACTATCACCTGTTCACCTGTGTATGAAAAGAATTAAGATGGACACAGGAAAGCTGGCCTCTAAGAATTTGCTAAAGCTCTTATTTCCACTTGTTGCTACCGTCAATGCTTATTCTGAGTTTTGCTACAGTACTTTTAATTTTAAGACACTGACAAGGGATGGTTGTGTATAATTTCATACACAGTGAACCAAGCCAAAAAGAACTAGTATGTGACAGATGTAAAATGTGCAAATATATACATCTAAAGGCACTACAAATGTAAAAGGTGATCAGAACTGAAAGGAATACTTAATTATGCACCTAGAATATGTTACCTTTAATTATATGTTGTGATGTTCTTCCCTTCAGCAGTCCCTGATGGTAAGAAGACAGGAGACCAAGGACTGTCAGCTGCTGTAGTAGTTCCTGTCATGGAAAGCTGTAGAAATGCAGAATTAAGCATAGTGTTACAAACATAAACACACACATTATATTGCAGCTGTAATGTAGTATGTAACACACACACACACTGGAGACAGAACTTACAATTCAGTTCACTTTAATTTACAAGGAAGCATAAAAGGTAAAATGAAAACATGTTTTTTCTCTGGCAGGAAAAGTCTTAAACAAAGGTAAGGTCTTAGAGCTATGGTAACACATTAAGGAAAAGTTCTATACCCTTTGCCATAGACTTCAATTTTTACTGAAGTACTTCATTAACCTGTCAATTTGAGAGTGTTACACTGAAGTGTTTAAACTGTTTACTTTAAAGTGCTGGCAAAGCTAGTGAATTACTCTTGACAAAAGTGGGGCTTCCTAATTTGTGACTATTTCTTTGGGTATCCTAGTAATACTAGCTCTTTGGTTACTAATGTAGAGCTGACGTTTTAGCTGAGCTACTGCTTTACGAATCTTAGTAGCATGAATGGGACTTCTGTAATAGGACTGGTATCAGTGGACTTCAGACCCCATGATGGGGGACATGTTTGATATTCTTTGCATGCGGCACAGAAAATATTAAAGTCTTTTACTATACCAGGCCAATAAAATCTAGCTAAAATTCTAACTATGGGTTTCCCTCCCCAAAATATGGCTATGTCAATTTCATCACAAATGTTCCAAAAGGTTTTGGAACTAACTGTCAGCGATGTTTTTCTTCTCTGTCTGTATTCTCCCTGTATAGCAAGCCATTCTTCAACTTAAAATATTGGTATGATATAAGATTAACTTATTTGTGTCTTCTTTTACACTGGCTATATTTTTCTGGCCCTGCATACATTACAGTAGGAATACATACAGGTATACATATTTCTTCTTGCATTAAAGTTGTGGAGAGGGTGATTGATAAACAGATATGCAGATTAGTAGAATGTAAGATGGGAGATGAGCAGTTCAGATTCAGATCAGGATGCAGCACAACTGACCTGATGTTTGCAATGAGACAGATAGTTGAGAAGAAACTAGAGATGAAGAAACAGTCCAACTGGGGAATTCCTAGACTTGGATAAAGCATATGACAACATCCCAAGAAAGCTGATTTGGGCAGTCCTGTGGTGGTTCAAAGTCCAAAAACACTGGTAAAATTAGTGCAGGCTATGTACAGGATCCAATGACTCAAGCATGAACAGTGTTTGGTTTCATGGAGGGATTCGGGGTTCAGCTCTGAGTCCACTGCTGTTCATACTGGTGATGGATTACATTAGCAAACAGACTGGAGGGGACAGATCAACAAAGTTATTGTATGCAGATGATGTGGCATTATAGGCAGACTCTGAGCAAGAACTTCACCAAAGGATAGGGGACTATAATACAAAGGTGAAGGTGTATGAGATGAATACAGATAAGATAGTGGTAATGGCAACAAGTTAAGGAAGAAGCTGAGAAATGAGATAGAAAGGAAGATAGTGAAACAGGTTAACAGCTTCAAGTATCTGGCAGGGGTGGTTGAGAAGGCAAGTCTTAATGAAGAGGTCAAAGATAGAATCTGAGAGGCTGCTGCCAACTGGCATAGAGTGTCAGGTGTAGTGTATGCCAAAGAAGCTGAAAAGTAAGGTGTACAAAACAATGGTGTGACCAGTACAACTGTATGGTACAGAAACCTGGGCAGTAAAGAAAGAGCAGACGAAGAAGCTAGATGTCATGAAAATGAAGTGACTGTGATGGGTGGGACAGATGAAGAAATGAGAACATAAGAGCAGAAGCCAAAGTAGCTCTGTCAAAGGAAAAAAACTTCAAAGACCAATTCACGTTAGGTTCAAGCAAGGCACCCTTTATTACTTGCAGCAAGGAGACAAAGCATGTATGCACAGGGTTTGTCTGGATAATTAATGATTAGTGGGTTATACTTATACAGTTCTCTTCCTGTCACATAGAAAATGTTACATTCTATTGCTGACGTAGTTAGACACAGCTTTCTGTATGTTCTACAGAAAATATTGTTAGACTTATTGCTGACCAAATTAAAATATCTGTCATTCTGCAAAAACATTTTGAGAAAAACAACCTGGCCTTGGGTTTATGTCAGTCCATTTCAGCATTTAAATTCTTCTATTGTACTGTTCTAATACGTGTTACATTTTACCTAGATTCAAGGTACATTTCTAGCTTCAGAACAAGTAATGCTGACTACGGTTTAAACTTTCAAGCATCTATTGTTTTCTTTATCAATGGCTTCTAGCAGCTGCATGTTTTCTCATGGCATAAGCAGAAATCAATATCCCTTTGTTAATTTTCATGACATTAGCAGAAATGAATTACTTCTTGTTATTTGCTGACATTAGCAGAAAATAGAATGCTTCTTGTTAAGTTTCTAATGGCTGTGCAGATTCATGCAGTGTGAACAGAATAAATGTATTAACCCTTTTAAATTTCGAATGCACTAAATGCACTAAGCATGCATATTACTATTACATATTTTGCTAACATTTCCCTCCTTTTAATACTTTTATTCTACTTTCAAGATAAGCATAAACAGTTTTTCTTCCCCTAACCTCTTCCTACTCAGGATTTGCATTTAAGAGAGTGATTCAGTTTAAACTTATGAAAGCATTTTCAGATTTTTAACAATTCTTCAAGTTCAGCACCTTGGTATAAAGTTTCTGAAACTGACATGTCTATAAAGTCTTTAACCAGTCTTTTCATGCAGGGGATGCAGCAGCACACACATACCACCAGTAGGATCATTCCTACACAGATGGCAATCAGGATGTTCATCAGGATACTGCCCCACCCCCCAAACAATCTCTGGAAAAAGTCCATCAATGGATTTGGTCCCGGTTTGGTAATGGCTGACACCTGCTGAATTACCTCAAGATGATTGTCTATCTCGTGTTTGTGGTCAAGAATATATGAACAGCACTCCTCCTGGATTAAAGTGCACATACCTCCTCTCGCCGCTAGGTGAAGTCGAGAGCCATGCGGTTTTGAAGCACTACAGTTCTCATGGCAGTCAGTTCATCAATCACCAATTCTAGGGCGGAAAAGGTTGCATTACTCATTATTTCGAGAAGTTTAGACAATTTTCTCAGTTCCCAGATTGATTTTGTTGCTTCATATGCTGGCAGTACACCCGCCCACAAGATGATGGTATAACCCAAGTCCATATGTGACAGTCCATTTTTCCCTAAGCTCACAGCATGATGGTTTTTCCAGCCCGCATTGATTTGCCCCACTGGATTGACAGGCTTCTTGATTTCTCACCGAACATTTCGAATTTTTCCTTGAGGTAAAACTGCTGTGTGTCTTATGGCCGGAACCAGGTACCCCAAATAACAACTGCCGGACCAATTCTCAAGTAACCACTTATATGCTTTCCTACCACATACAAAGTAACAGTCTTCTACTTTGGTAGTAACTTTACTATGTCCTGGCTCTGGATGAAACATTTTTTTCTCTATCATAGACAGTTGTCTATAAAGGTCAGCATTATGTTTTACTTCATCAGTTGTCCTATGCATTAGTTCAACAAATGAATCATAGCTCGTGTTGCAATAGGACCCTGTGTTATCAGTCTTATTGTAGCATCTATAAGGAACATTCACATTGCAATTGCTCCAACCCACCTGAACTGTATCATTTTTGTAAAAACACACAGTCCCCTTCTGTCAAACAGACAAGTGCAATGCTACTTTACCTTGTGATGTGACATCTGATGTATCATAGACTAAGTTTTCCCAGGTCTTGTTGGCTCCTAGGGGGACTGAAGTTAACAATAACCCCCCGTATGCTGTTGGCAAAGCTGTACAAATCCAGCAATTCGAAACATTGAAGGTCTCGGCGTACACATATTTGATTGCCTGGTAAGTGTTGAAGTTTGGGTGCCACTCTGCGTACAACTCTGCACGCTTGTTCAGTCCAGTTTGTGTGGCTGAAAAAAGGAATGGCCACAACAAAAAGATTATTGTCACTAGTACAGTCAACAGGATGGTTATGCAATACTTCCGAGGAAACGGTTGTTCTGCATTCCTGTTTTCTCTGACTCTTCCGAATAGGTACATTTGGATCTTACTGGATCCTGTCATCTTTATTTCAGACATGTGTTCTTACTCTCTGCCCTAATAGGACCTTCAGCACCGATGGTTTCTTCACAGGGGTTGAGACGGATCAGTCCTATTGATCTGACCCCCCCCCCCCCTTTGTAGCCAGACTTTATGCTGAGGGCCCCGATGGAGAGGTAAGATTTTTGTCCAGTTCAAAGTTCTTAACAAGTTTGCAGTGCGTCAGGTGGATCCACGAAGCTCACTCTGCTATCTTGACTGCAGTGGGTGTCGAAAGAAGCACCTGGTAGGAACCTTCCCACCTTGGCGATGACCAATTCTTCTTGATAACTTTTATCCACACCCAGTCCCCGGGTGTCACTACTGCCACTTCTAATGTCTCGGTTTGCTTTCTATCTGAAACAGAATTTGACTGCAACAGATGTTTAGAATTCATGACTTTCTTCATATATTCAGCTAGTGTAAAATCAACTTCCTGGTCTGATGACATGAGAAGTTTCTACTGGGGTGTGCAGTAAGCCCTTCCAAATAATTTTTCAAAAGGAGTCAATCCTTTTGCTGTAGGGACAGTTCTCATGCTCAACAGTGCCAGGGGTAAACAGTATATCCAATTTTTTTCCTGTCTCAGCTATCAACTTTCTCAATTTGTTTTTTAATATACCATTATGCCTTTTAACTAGCCCTGCAGATTGTGGATGGTATGCACAATGATTTTTTAAAGAAATACCAAAATGCTTACTTAACTGCTGAATGGTTTGGTTTACAAAATGTGTACCACTGTCACTGTAAATCCTTTCCGGAATGCCAAATCTAGGGATGATGTGTTTGACAAGTACTTTTGCCACCATGGCTGCATCTGGATTTTTGGTTGGAAAGGCTTCCACCCACCTGGAAAACATAGCTACAATGACAAGACAATACTTCTTATTTTCACATTTGTTCAATTCTATGAAATCCATACAGATAGTGTGAAACGGATATGGTGGTGTAGGGAAACTCCCTTGCTTGGGCTTTAACACCCTTTGTGCATGATGTTTGTTACAAATCTGACACGTCAAACAAAATTTTTTAGAGTAGTTTGTAAATCCATACGTTGTGAATACCTGGTTCACCAGCTGTACCTCCCCCCTGTTGAGACATGGCACTGCCCATGGCTCAACAAAGCTGCATATCTAAACAAATTAGATGGTAGTATTGGTTGCCCTTCTCTAGAGATGTACAGCCCCTTTTCAAGAATTGCTCCTCGTTTTACCCATCGTTGTTTTTCAGCTTGCGTAGTGAGTGTCTGCATTGTTTTTAACATTTCTAAGTCTAAAATCTCAGAGGGTTGTAATTCCTCATTTAAAAGAAATACTTCTGTGGCTGCTTGTTTTGCAGCTGTATCAGCTCTCACATTACCTTTTGAAATCCTATCTTGTTGCTTAGTGTGAGCTGTGCATTTACAAATGGCTACTTTCTGAGGTAACTGAATAGATTCTAAAAGATCTAAAATAAACTGTGCATGATTTATAGGTTTGCCAGTAGATGCTATCATTCCCCGTTTTTTCCACTGTTGCAAAAAAACATGTACACTAGAAAAAGATTACTGGCTGTCAGTAAAAATGTTTACACATTTACCCTTTGCTAAGGTACATGCCCATGTCAAGGCAATCAATTCTGCTGCCTGTGCAGATAAGTTGTGTGGTAAAGGTTTTGCTTCTATAAATTCAGTATCAGAAACTACTGCATATCCTACTAGGTTCTGTCCTACAGGACCCCTTTTGCACGAGCCATCCACGTAGTATGTCACCTCGGCATCATCCAAGGGGACATCCGTGAGATCTTTTCTAGGTAGTGTCTTTTGCTCAATTACCTGCAGGCAGCAGTGTGGTGTGCCGTCTGCAGGGGTTGGGGGCAGAGTGGAGGGGTTTAAAGTCGTGCATCACTCAATTGTCATATGAGGTTGGCTCAACAATATAGTCATACAGGAAAGATGCCTAGCAGGGGAAAGATATGCCACCTTTTCTTGTAGTAAAATAATCGTAACTGCATGAGGTACTCTCAAAGTGAGAGGGTGGAATAAGACTACTGAGGCCGAAGCCTGTACTGCCATTGCAGCTGCAACTACTGCTTGTACACAGTGGGGTAAGGATCGTGCTACTGGGTCTAGTTGTGATGAATAGTAAGCAATGGGGCGTTGCTTATCCCCATGCTGTTGTGTTAATACTGACGTCATGTAACCCTGCTTACAATCTACAGTTTGGAAAAAACGTTTATGGTAGTTTGGTAATCCCAGAACTAATGAGGATGCTATTAACTGCTTCAGTTTGCAGAAAGCAGATTCTGCTTCTGGTGTCCATTGTAATAAATCTTGTGCTGACATTGGCTTCTTATATATAAGGTCAGTCAGAGGTGCAGATTCCAAAGCATAGTTTGGAATCCAACTCCAACAAAAATTAGTTGTACCCAGGAAGGACATCATTCCCTTCTTGGTAGTGGGTTTTGGTGCTTGCAAAATTGCTATCTTTCTGTCCTCATCTAATGTTCTGCCTTCCTTGGATATTACATATCCCAGGTATTTAACTTGTTTTTTCCAAAGCTGCAGTTTACTTTTATTTACCTTATGTCCTTCAGCGGCTAAGAATTGTAGAAGTGCTATGGTATCTTCTCTATAATCCTGCTGGGTGGGGGCTGCCAGAAAGATGTCATCAACATAAAGTAAAATCTGACTGCCTCTTGGTGGGGTGAATCCCACCAAGTTGCTTGCCATTTCTTGTGAGAATATTGTTGGACTTTCACAATATCCCTGTGGTAGTTGCGTATATGTATACCTTTTCCCCTGAAATGTGAATGCAAACCAATACTGGCTATCAGGGTGTATCGGTATCGAAAAGAATGCATTGCTGAAGTCTACCACAGAAAAATACTTCTGTTGAGGTTTTAAATCATTCAACAGGGTGTGTGGGTCTGGCACCGTAGGTGCCCTTGGTATTACTGCATCATTTACAGCTTGTAAATCTTGGACCATACGCCATTCTCCATTTGCTTTTTTGACTGGAAATAAGGGTGTGTTACATGGTGAATTGGGAGATTATACTAGTATCCCTCCTTTAAGTAAGACTGCTATAATAGGCTTTATCCCTGCCTCTGCATCTTTTCTTAAGGGATACTGTCTCTTTTGTGGTCTAAATGCTGACTTTGGCGTGATAGTAACTGGTCCTGCTGTACGAATAAGTCCTACATTTGACTTTCCTGTTGACTAGAGAGTCTCTGGTATATTTTGTAAGGCATTTTCTTCCTCTTTTAACAGGACTGTCAATCAGCTGCCCTCACCAGACTGTAAGTGCACAGCTGGGTTGGTCTGAGTTATCCAGTTCAACTTCTGTATTTGTATTCCCTGTTCTGACAGTTCTAGTTCTGTCTGTTTCTCCCATCTCGTGACTTTTTCTCCTAGGTCTGCCCATTCTATATTTCTCTTTTTGGTTAACCTAACATGTGGTAATCGATTAGATTTATAAAGTGCAAAGAACTCCTGGGGCAATGAACAGCTGGCAACACTGTTCCCTTCTGTGTCCCAGTACAGGTTACACAATATCAATCTGTTTGTATGATTCTTAAATAATTCTTGCTCATATTCCTTATCAGGTCCTGGTGTATTACAATAATACAGGGTACAGTGCAACAGGTTTTGCTTATCAATGTCAAGGGAGGGGAACTTGCTGACGGCTACATTCATTAACTCTTTGGTTACAGTCCCTGGACCAGTCGTAACCAAGTCCTGGCTGTACCAATAAAACATTTCACCCTCCGACTGCACTGCAAAGGCATCAATTTGTCGCTGTGCTTCCATACCCTGCATGGTTGGGACTACTGCTATACCAAATAGCTGCATGAGGTCTCTGCCCAAGAGGTTTACTGGGCATTTTGCAGAAACAACAATTTTGCTTTTCTGTGTCAATCCTGAAACTGGATCAGTTATTGCAATGTTATGGGAGAGAGGCTCCCGATACAGCTGTCCATTAGCTGTTTTGACCAGTATGTAATCAGGTGTCTCTGTGTTTTCTGGAAGTTTGGAGGGATGTATCAGGGTTCGTGATGCCCCTGAGTCACACAAGAATTTGACTTCCCTCCCTTCTACCAAGAGTGTAACTTCTGGTTTTGTGTCTGCTAAATAGAGCTCCAAGCTCAATAAAGCTAGGTCTAATATTTCATCTTCTTCATTGTCACTAACTTCCTGCACTTCCTCTACTCCCTCTATCACATTCTCATTTGTCCCTTCTTCGCTAGCCCCTTCTAGTGATTCCTGACTACCATATAGTCAGTCCTCACCCTCCTTGTCTTCCATTGTTGCCTTCTTGTTTTTCTTGCAATCCCTTGCCAAATGTCACTTTTTACCGCATTTAAAACATTCTGCCCTTTTCTTTCGCCCTTCAAAGTCCTCTGATCGTTGATCAGATTGTTTGATTCCCTGTGCATTTTTCTTGCCTTTTTTCCTGGACTGTACTACATAAACTTCTGCTCCATCTTCTACAGAAAATATTTGGGCTTTCTTTTTCTTTTTGCTATTAAAATGCCTTTCAGCATGTCTAGCATATTCAAGTAATGATTGTAATCTGCTTGTACGATGATCTACCATGTGTTTTGTAATAAAACTGCTTATAGGTGCAATACTGTCCTTTAAAAATGCATTCTTTAACTACTGTTCATATGGGGAATCTTGTGTTTGATCTTCAGGAACCTGCATTCCACAGTGGTTATTAAAACACTCTAATAGTCTGGCATAATACCGGTCAATAGTTTCACCTTCTTGTTGGATGCATTGATTAATGCAAGTCCAGTCTGCCCTAGGTTTCCATTTTTCAGAGATGCGGTCTGTAAGACCTTTTACTCTGGTGTCTAATTCTGCGCTGCTATGTGGGAGGGGTCTTTGTGCAGCGTCACGGGGATTCCAGTTCCCACTAATCATATGCCAATCTGGCCCTACAATTTGTCTAACTACTTTTTCTACCTCTTCTCCATTTAAGTTATAACTCAGCCTCATTCCTTGTAAAACTTCTGAGAATTTTCTAAAATTAACCTTTGGATGGGGAATTCCGTCAGTGGCTTTCCGGATGTCTTCCGGAGTCCAAGGTCTATACACTAAAATAGTTGGGTCCTGATTGTCCTGACCTGCCTGAGGGTTGGGTACTTCTATAAGTGGACATATTTCTTCTCCTTCACTTACAGATCGTGAATTTTTAACCATTTGCCATAACTTGATGCCTTCATCTGAGTTACCTGCCTTTGTTCGAGACCTGGTCTTGATGGGATCTCTAATATATGGTTTTATTTTCATAATGCCTCTATCTTCAGTGACTACAGGATATCGTGGGGGTGGACTAACCTGTTCACTTGCTTCATATTCCAGTAAGGGAGGCAGAGGTGCTGATGCTATTACTAAGTTATTGTCCTCCTTGCCTAAAAACATTGCTTTTGAATTCTTGTTCTTTTGTTCCCTACGGTTTACTTCCTCAATCCACCTGTGTGCCTGAAGAATTCCTAATTTACGTTGCTTTTTTACCCGACCTTTGGAATCAGTTTTGAGCTGTTTGATAAGTGAGGATTTTTCTAATTTTCCATCGAATTCGTACTTATTAACCCATTTTGAATAATATTTAATATTGTGTCGGCTGCGACTGCATGTATTTTGCGTCTTCTGTTAATGGCGGATTTTGGGGTCTTTTTGTGCAATTATTACCCATTTTGTTCTACCCTTTGATTGTTATGTAACTTCTCTTAATTTTTTTAATGTGGTACCACGGATTTTGTTACAGTCTCTTCAGAATGACTGCCTACTTATTCTGTTTCTCCTGATCTATGACAAGACAGTAATCTTTTTTGTCCCTGACTTGTAAGAAGTCTAACAAAAACAATACACATCTAGTCGCTGAACTAAAACAGAAAACAGAAAAAAGTAGATTCACCTTACCTGAGCCCACGTGATTGATCACCAGTTCGCGGAGACCCGTCCTTCAGTCACAGATTAGAAAGTGGCTGGCCTCTTTTGAACAACAATTCAGTCAGAGGACTTTTCAGATAAGAAGATCCGATTTGGTTTCTTTCCCGTACGGTTTCAACCACCTGGCCCGTCTGATCCGAGGTGAAGAGAGGGTTCCGGTCCGAAGGACCAATCTGTCAAAGGAAAAAACTTCAAAGACCAATTCACATTAGGTTCAAGCAAGGCACCCTTTATTACTTGCAGCAAGGAGACAAAGCATGTATGCACAGGGTTTGTCTGGATAATTAATGATTAGTGGGTTATACTTATACAGTTCTCTTCATGTCACATAGAAAATGTTACATTCTATTGCTGACATAGTTAGACAGAGCTTTCTGTATGTTCTACAGAAAATATTGTTAGACTTATTGCTGACCAAGTTAAAATATCTGTCATTCTGCAAAAACATTTAGAGAAAAACAACCTGGCCTTGGGTTTATGTCTTCCGTTGTTGCCTTCTTGCTTTTCTTGCAATCCCTTGCCAAATGTCCCTTTTTACCGCATTTAAAACATTCTGCCCTTTTCTTTCGCCCTTCAAAGTCATCTGATCGTTGATCAGATTGTTTGATTCCCTGTGCATTTTTCTTGCCTTTTTTCCTGGACTGTACTACATAAACTTCTGCTCCATCTTCTACAGAAAATATTTGAGCTTTCTTTTTCTTTTTGCTATTAAAATGCCTTTCAGCATGTCTAGCATATTCAAGTAATGATTGTAATCTGCTTGTACGATGATCTACCATGTGTTTTGTAATAAAACTGCTTATAGGTGCAATACTGTCCTTTAAAAATGCATTCTTTAACTACTGTTCATATGGGGAATCTTGTGTTTGATCTTCAGGAACCTGCATTCCACAGTGGTTATTAAAACACTCTAATAGTCTGGCATAATACCGGTCAATAGTTTCACCTTCTTGTTGGATGCATTGATTAATGCAAGTCCAGTCTGCCCTAGGTTTCCATTTTTCAGAGATGCGGTCTGTAAGACCTTTTACTCTGGTGTCTAATTCTGCACTGCTATGTGGGCGGGTCTTTGTGCAGCGTCACGGGGATTCCAGTTCCCACTAATCATATGCCAATCTGGCCCTACAATTTGTCTAACTACTTTTCTACCTCTTCTCCATTTAAGTTATAACTCAGCCTCATTCCTTGTAAAACTTCTGAGAATTTTCTAAAATTAACCTTTGGATGGGGAATTCCGTCAGTGGCTTTCCGGATGTCTTCCGGAGTCCAAGGTCTATACACTAAAATAGTTGGGTCCTGATTGTCCTGACCTGCCTGAGGGTTGGGTACTTCTATAAGTGGACATATTTCTTCTCCTTCACTTACAGATCGTGAATTTTTAACCATTTGCCATAACTTGATGCCTTCATCTGAGTTACCTGCATTTGTTCGAGACCTGGTCTTGATGGGATCTCTAATATACGGTTTTATTTTCATAATGCCTCTATCTTCAGTGACTACAGGATATCGTGGGGGTGGACTAACCTGTTCACTTGCTTCATATTCTGGTAAGGGAGGCAGAGGTGCTGATGCTATTACTAAGTTATTGTCCTCCTTATCTAAAAACATTGCTTTTGAATTCTTGTTCTTTTGTTCCCTACGGTTTACTTCCTCAATCCACCTGTGTGCCTGAAGAATTCCTAATTTACATTGCTTTTTTACCCAACCTTTGGAATCAGTTTTGAGCTGTTTGACAAGTTTGATAAGCGAGGATTTTTCTAATTTTCCATCGAATTCGTACTTATTAACCCATTTTGAATAATATTTAATATTGTCGGCGTGCTGCGACTGCATGTATTTTGCGTCTTCTGTTAATGGCGGATTTTGGGGTCTTTTTGTGCAATTATTACCCATTTTGTTCTACCCTTTGATTGTTATGTAACTTCTCTTCATTTTTTTAATGTGGTACCACGGATTTTGTTACAGTCTCTTCAGAATGACTGCCTACTTATTCTGTTTCTCCTGATCTATGACAAGACAGTAATCTTTTTTGTCCCTGACTTGTAAGAAGTCTAACAAAAACAATACACATCTAGTCGCTGATCTAAAACTGAAAACAGGAAAAAGTAGATTCACCTTACCTGAGCCCATGTGATTGATCACCAATTCGCGGAGACCTGTCCTTCAGTCGCAGATTCGAAAGTGGCTGGCCTCTTTTGAACGACAATTCAGTCAGAGGACTTTTCAGATAAGAAGATCCGATTTGGTTTCTTTCCCGTACGGTTTCAACCACCTGGCCCGTCTGATCCGAGGTGAAGAGAGGGTTCCGGTCCGAAGGACAAATCTGTCAAAGGAAAAAACTTCAAAGACCAATTCACGTTAGGTTCAAGCAAGGCACCATTTATTACTTGCAGCAAGGAGACAAAGCATGTATGCACAGGGTTTGTCTGGATAATTAATGATTAGTGGGTTATACTTATACAGTTCTCTTCATGTCACATAGAAAATGTTACATTCTATTGCTGACATAGTTAGACACAGCTTTCTGTATGTTCTACAGAAAATATTGTTAGACTTATTGCTGACCAAGTTAAAATATCTGTCATTCTGCAAAAACATTTAGAGAAAAACAACCTGGCCTTGGGTTTATGTCAGTCCATTTCAGCATTTCAATTCTTCTATTGTACTGTTCTAATACATGTGTTACATTTTACCTAGATTCAAGGTACATTTCTAGCTTCAGTACAAGTAATGCTGACTATGGTTTAAACTTTCAAGCATCTATTGTTTTCTTTATCAATGGCTTCTAACAGCTGCATGTTTTCTCATGGCATAAGCAGAAATCAATATCCCTTTGTTAATTTTCATGACATTAGCAGAAATGAATTACTTCTTATTTGCTGACATTAGCAGAAAATAGAATGCTTCTTGTTAAGTTTCTAATGGCTGTGCAGATTCATGCAGTGTGAACAGAATAAATGTATTAACCCTTTTAAATCTTGAATGCACTAAATGCACTAAGCATGCATATTACTATTACATATTTTTCTAACAAGCTCTAACTGGAGAAAAGATGAAGAGAACAGATTACAGTGGTTGAGACACTTGTGCAGAAAAGCAGGAAAGAATCTGGTGAAGAAGATTTGGGACAGACAGGAAGAAGGCAAGGGCATCCAGCTAAGAGGTGGTTGGACTGTGTGAGAGAAGATCTGTGTCAGTCAAGCATAAGTGTTGAAGAAGGCAGGAGCATGGCATTGAATCGAGAGGCAGGGCAACAGTTAATACGACACCTCAACCTGATGTAGCAAATGGAAAAAAAGGGGGATAATGATGATATGCATTTCTTCTTCTCCTAAGTCTTCACTAGGAAAGACAGCTCATTACTGTGATTTTCTTCTTGGCACCTCATTAACGTTTAACTCAGTAACTTGTGTTTCTCCATGTACCTGCTGATAAGAGTCCTGTTTCTGACCAGCTCTCTATTTTGACCTTACAGAAAAAAAATGTGAATCTATTCAGGTTCCCTTTATTTCCTAGTGAATTTGTTACTGCTGTTTCTTCCTCTCTCTCTCTTACAGCATCTTTCAGTACTTTCGTAAATGGAAACTTTTAAGGTATTTTTCTCTACTAGATTCTATAGTAACTTCTTTCACTAACTTAACTGTACTTTTTTTCTGATAACACACAGACTTTTCTCTATCAGCTTATATAGTCACTTTTTCCATTAGATTAATAACTAGGGCTTTATGGTTACAACCCAGTAACAGGTTTCTAACAAACACACAGGCTCTTTTATTCCTTTTAGCCAATGCAGATTTTAGTTCTATTTGAAGTTCCTGCACCTATCCTTTTTTTTTTATCAAGGGGGTGTAATTTTAACAGTATGTCAGGCTGTTGCCCTTTCCTATTCTAACTAGGAATACATGCAGAAATGTGTGAACTAAACCTCTGTCGCTGCCCTCCCCCATTCTTAACTGGAGTTTTTTTAGGGGCTGCGAGGCTGCTGCCTCCCCTACCATATTTACCTGAGGTGTACACAAGACAAAGTATCTAAATGTGCTGCCTCCCATCACAATTTCTGCAGTGCCTTAAACTGAGAGGAATCTTAACTTATTACAGTATTGTGAGCTAAAGGTACTAAGGCTAAAGGATGCAATACATTACCCAACAGTGCCTGAATTTCTACAGGATATCCTTATAAATTCATAGGTAAATACTAGGCTAGCTGCCCTTATAGGCCATTTTAAGCCTAGCCAATTTCCCTTTTAGTGCTTGAAATAACCTATCCCATTTGGTAGAGATTGGCTTTACCCATCCCATGGTCAATAATTATATATTACCCCTAATTAGAATAACTGGTATCATACCACTGATAACTTGAGGGGACCAATGCATAGGATAAAGCATTTAGGAGATGCCTCTGTCCATTAGTAGTACAGGGGGCAGTCCTGTGGTAAATAATCTGTTTCTCATTCATAGATCTAAACTGCACTAGAATATAGACAGGGATGAACTTTGTTTTATGTGGATGGGGAATCTGTTCCACAGTAGCAGTACCCTCTGCAAGATATACCGGTCCCTCCAAACCATTCTATTGATGTTGCAGAACTGGTTTATATCCCTAGGCAGAATATTTTTGATGTCATTTGACTTGCTAATATGTAGTAAATTCATCAGTAATGGACAGAGGATGCCTTGTACACCAGACACAGATCACCTCTTAGCAGTCTGTAGGATACCGAATATAGTGGCAAGGCTTTGATTCAGTAGGACATGTTGTCTACGCCATGTATCCTTTTAGTAAGGTATCGCTATGAGCCTTCCAGTTGTTGCATGTGTCTAGACAGATGCATGACAAAGGGAGCATTATATTCAATGATTGGCCTAATGAGAGCTGAATAAAGGGGACAATGACATCGCTAGATCCAGACATAATCCCTTTGTTTATAAGCTGTGCAATATAGAAGGACTTTCTTTCAACAATAAACACATTTTGGGCAAACGTTAGGTAATTATCCACATAAGTTCCCAAATTCTGAGCAACTGGGTCACCTCTTAGGGGAGTATTGTCAATGTGACTTTCCAAAGGATACAATAATGTATTTTTTGACATTTAATTTCAGTCTATGATTATGGCACCAATTATTTATTTGTAATAAACCTTCGTGCAGGATGGCTAAGTCAATGACTCTTCCAAGTTTGCAGTCATCTGCAAACTTAGTCAGCCAGAACCCTTTGGTATTGGCTATTACTTCAGAAAAGTAGACACCAAACAAGACAGGGACCAGCACAGAACCCTGGAGGACTCCACTGGTGACTGGTCTCTTTGTCAAGGTAATGTCCCCTGTTTTGATTATCTGCATCTGTCAGTCAACTGGCAATACACTGGGTTAAAGATGGATTTATTCCCAGTTTATTTAGCTATTTTCTATGCCTGAGTGGGGAAATTGTATCAAAAGCTTTGGCCAGGTTGAGGTATGCTGGGTGTACCATTTTGCCTTCATCTATTGCTTTGGTGACCTTTTCAAAAAAATCCACCAGGTTGAGTAAACATGACCTGCCCTTGATGAGTCCAAACTGAGTGTCTGGAGGTTCCCTATGTTTTGATTGATTAATTGCATGATACGTCTTTCCATGGCTTTGCATATGAGGCTGGTTAAACTTATAGGTCTGCAATTGTCTGGGTCTGTGGAAGGTCCTCCCTTATGCAGGGAAATGATTGTAGCTCTTCTCCATTTGCTTGGTACAAAACCTGTATGGAGTCTCAGACTGAACACTGTTGTTAAGGGTATGGCTAAATCGTGCTTCATACTATTTATGATGTATTCAGAGATATTGTCAGGACCCATTGATGCAGTATTTTTAGATTTTGATAGCACTTTTAGGACTTAGTCGTGTGATAGCTGGAGGCGAGCCAGTTTCAGGTATATCTTGAGGGACATGTGGAGAGGAGAGAGTGGTAAAGTTAGAGCAAAATTTATCAACCAGTAGGTTCACTGTACCTTCAGCCTCAGTGTAGGTAACATCATTCACAATCAGCTCAGCACATTAATGCGGTATGCTTTTGAGATTACAAACATAACTAAAAAATGACTTGTGGCTGTCTTTGGCTTGAGTAATAGTTTAGCCTCAAACTTGGCTTTGGTGGATTTTATTAAGCTCCTGAATTGTTTGTTTATTTCAGTGACAAAGGCTGCAACATTTTGGGACTTAGTCTTCTTAATTTAGGTCAAAATTATTTTCCTTTTATTATAAAACTTGTTGATATTATGATTCTACCATGAGCACAAACATATCACTTCCACCTTTCTCTTGCTGCAGGTTTTACGCTTATTATAGACATACGACTGTTTAATAAGTATGATTATGTTCCCAGAATCTGTTTTCTTCAGTTACTTCCCATCCACTAATATTGTACACTCAGTTAAGTTAGTTGCAGCACAGAGACAATAGACTGACTCTGCTTTTCAATGATTTGCCATATTTCATCAGTACATTTTCACTGTCAACATTCAACTTATAAATCATGTTTTTTGAAAGACATTTACATTTTATTGAAAGCAGCCTAGTTAAAAGTCACATTTTTGTTAGATACAGCATTACTAGTTAAACAGTTTTTTTAACAATGTGCTCCCTTTTCCTAAAATTTAAACATATTTAATTTGCTAATATTTTCTGTGTTTGCAGGTTATCTGCATAGTTCTAGTTATATGTTTAATATACACAGTTCTAAACAAGGGTTCATTAGCCGACAGTCCTTCATTTAGAAAAATCAATTGTCAGTCACCTGGTTTCTGAGGACTAATTAGTTTTTTCATCAGTTACCTCATTCTTGCCCTTAAAGGTCATTTGGCACTTATTCAATTTCCTGTTGAACTGTTGTAAAAACTTCTAAAGGCTTCTCAATTTTGGGCAAAAAGGCAATATTTTTTCATGGAAAAACAACTCTCTCTCTCACTTTCTTCTTAATTGGATCTATGTGCAACTGTATGTTGCAAAGGAGGAATGAAGCAGTAGTGTGATTCAGTATAATGACCAAATTCTGCAGAACAGCGCTGTTTGCAGTAATACACAAAAACAGAAATGTATTTCTGTAGCAGGAAAAGCCTCTTAAACAAAACAGAAACTAACAGTTCCGGATTCACATCTGCTACAAGGTCCAAGTAATCGCAGGCAAACTTCAGGTAATTCTCCAAACAGATACACACTACCTTCCAGTAAACTCTCCAGCTGATAGCTTCCAAGCATCACCTCTTTTAAATACAATACTCCATCTTGAGTAAGAGGCAAATGTTTCTTCCAGTAAATTTCTTGGCTAGTAATCAGTTGGGAAATTTATAAAAACGTTCAGTGTTTTTATAAATTTCCCAATAATGTAAACAACTGGAGATAGATTACTTAAAAGAATGCATATGAGTTAAACGTATACCAAAGGGGTTGCGTTTTTATAAATTTCCCAATAATGTACAGTCGGGAACTGTGTTTTATGAAAAACTATGTGCAATTTTTGACAATGCTGGTCTTGAAATGATGAATTTAATGATTTTAGAATATGAGAGTAAAACTGAATTATTAATGAAAGAATTAAATGATTTGAATGAAAAAATGACTAAGGACAGAGAGTTTAATAGTAATAAGAGAGATTATGATAAAATGTTTACTGAAGTGGATCAATTTTGTAATAAAATTTTAAGTAGAAAGATTAGGAAATTAGATAGGGACTTACAAGAATACAGGGAGGGGAAGGCCTACCCAAACCCTAGCAGGGGAAGGAATGGACAAGTCAATTTGGATGCAGGCCCTAGAAGGTTAGAGGAAGAGGGCAACCTTAACAACGACGATTTGAGCAACACAATAGAACAACCCAGGAGAAGTGAAAGGCTGGCTGAAAGAAATAGGAAGTATTCAGTGCAGGATTTTCAACAGCCCCCCAACAGAGGGGGGAAGGGGATAAGGCAACAACAGCAGACATGGAACAGTTTTTACAATCGAATATAGAAGCTGGAGGAAGCCCCCTGAATTTACAAGGGTATGTTGAAAGACAGATTGTGTATAGGAAGGATAATTTTTCCATTTTTAACTACACTGACCTGACACCTACACAAGAATACTTCAGCCTGTTCTCCAAAGGGCTTCATTTCGTTCCCCTCAAAGCAACTAATGTTCCAGAAGTAATAATGGATTTAAAAATGTTTTTAAGACAATTAAATTTTAAAATAATGTTTAAGGGCAAACCCAAATCAGATCAAAGGTTAACTAGGAAAAGCACTTTTAACCCACCAACCCACCCTATTTTAAATATTTTTGGAGAACTGGTAGAGAAAGATCTAAGACAAATGAGAACAAGTTCAAAACAGGTGCAGTTTAGTAATCTGGAAGCAAAAGAATGGGAATGGATGGAATTGTTGAAAAAAGAAGGCTGCAGAATCATGAAACCAGACGGGGGGGGGGGGGTGGTACTGATGTATGAGGTGGATTATGATGCTCATATTTATGAAATGTTGCAGGATGAAGAACAATATGAAGTGATATCCAAAAATGAAATTAATATAGCCCATTCAAAAACTGAATACTTATTATATGATCATTTATTACAGGGGGTTATTAATGAGAGGATATACAATTTCCTACATGTAGACAAACCTAAGATTCCAGTTATTTTCAGGATACCGAAAACACACAAAGGGTTGGAACAATTGAGATTCAGGCCAATAGTGGCAGGTGCAGGAAGCATCACGGCGCCACTAGCTAAGTTTATTGATGAAAAACTGAAGAAATTTACGTCCACAATAGAACATATTTGCAAAGATTCTTGGGAATTTTTAAAAGATATTAACGACACATGGTTTGATACGCAACTATGGATGGTGACCATAGATGTGGTAGAATTATTCCCCAGTATTCCGCATCAAATAGGATTAAAATGGTTTGGAGAGGTATTGAATAAAGAAACTGGATTGGATAGCAGAAACATTAACTTGATGTCAGAATTTATGGAAATAATACTAGATAACAATTTTATGTTATTTAAAGGTGAGTTTTATAGACAAAAAAAGGGGGTGGCGATGGGGGACACCCTGTGCCACAGTGTATGCGAATTTAGTATTACATCACTGGGAACAAAACAATGTGTTTAACAGCCCATGGAAAGGGAAAATAAGATTTTACAGATGTTATTTGGATGATATCTGTTTACTATGGGCTGGGACGGAAAATTAATTAAAAATGTTTATGTATTTTATGAACTCCAGCACAAATTTTTTAAGATTCACTTATGAAATGGATTTAAATGAATTACATTATTTGGACATCAGGTTAATGAAGGACTATGCTAATTCCAAATTTCAGTCTCAAATATTTAGGAAACCAGCTTTTTCCAATGCTTTTTTACATTTTAATAGTGGACACCCTTTTTACCAAAAAAAGGGCATTATCAAAGGACAGTTAATTAGGGCCTCAAGAATGTCTAGTTTGACGGAAAGTTTTAATATGGAGAGTGATACCCTCAAAGGATTATTTCTGGAGAAGGGATACCCAGAAGACTTAATAGATAGTATGATTCAAGAAGTCAGGAACAATAGAGAAGCAAAATATCCACCTTTACTAGGATTAGGCAACATAATACCGCAGAAAGGACAACAGGAAAAGACGTCTGACATTGAAAATAGAAATAGTTTTGTGCTCACTTTTTCAAACAAGACACAAGAAATAGAGGCAATTATTTTAAAATATTGGCCGATTTTGGGGATGAATAAGGATTGGAAGGAATTATTTTTGGGAAACCCTCATTTTATAAGAAGGAGAGGACATAATTTAAAAGAATGGTTTGAAAAGAAGGAAAATGTCAAAATGAATAAGAACAAAACGAGGACATTTAAATGTAATCACTGTAATCAATGTTCTGCCATGTTAAACCAAGGTACATTATATTTACCCCAGAGGAAATTCTGGGTCAGATCGCACAATTACTATAGTTGTGCATCAAAAGGGGTGGTGTGCCTAGGGGTCTGTACCCTTTGCTTAGGTTTTTATATTGGCAAAACAGAAAGACCCCTTAGAAGAAGGGTGTATGAGAATTTTTATGACATCGCCAGTGGTAAGGAAACAAATGCGTTCTTTAAGCATTCCCAAAAATGTAGGGAGATGAAACTAAAATTCATGGTACTGGAACAGATCACCCCAGAAGTGAGAGGAGGGAGCTGGGAGACACGGTTGGAATACCGTGAATTGTACTGGCAGCTTAAATTAGATGCTACAAGGTTCCCAGGATTGAATGAAAATATTAATATTGCACCCGTTTTAAAATTAAGGAAAGCTAGGCTTTAAGCATTTTAATGGGGTTGAACAGGGGAATAAAAATGTATAAATGGCAGAAGGAAGGTGTAGAGTTAGGGATCTATTAGTCTTTTAATTAAGTGTTAGATTGTTTGATTATTACTATGTAATTAATTAATTGTTGACCAGCTGATGTTAAAACAATGTATTAAAATAAGGAATGAATGAATGTATTTGTATTCAGTCCTTGAGAAAGCCTGGCAGAAGCTAGGTGAAAGCGCTTGGTTGAATTTGTTGCTTTTTAAAGAATATTAAAGTTTGTTGGTGATTTTAGTTGACTCCGGGTCCTGTGGCTTTTGGATATTTTACAAATTAAACTTAGTAAAAGACTTAAATTAATCCTGAAAACAGCACTGACATCTAGGGAGAAAATTCAACCTATAAACCAATTTGTTCTTCCTGTCCTAACTTACAGTTTTGGAGTGATTGATTGGCCCCAAAACATGTTGGATACATTAGACAGGAAAACAAGAAGGATGCTCCATGCTCATCAAATGATTTGCAAAAATCAGTGCATACCAAGATTATATATTCCCTGTTCCGAGGGAGGGATGGGCCCTCCTTGAAATTGGTTACGTGTATAGATCTGCAGTCATGGGACTGCATACATATCTGCTGACCTCACAAGACCCAACCATAGTGAACATTTTGAAACATGAGGAGAATAAACCTATGATGAATTCCCTTCTTCTTAGTATAGCAGAAGCATATTGGTGTCACGCGAGAATGAAAATCAAACCAGAAGTAGATAAAAAAAAAAATCAGGCAGCAACTGAATGTGACAAAAAATAAAAGAAAGAATATAACGTAAAGGGTCAGACGAGAAGGCAAGAAATGTGGAAAATGCAAAAATATAGTTGCAAGTATAGAAAACTCCTGGAACAACTTGATCAGGATCAAACACAGGAATGGTTAAGAAGAGGCAAATTCAAACCACAAGATGAAAGGTTAATACTGGTGGCCCAAGACAGTGGACTACGTATGCGTTGGTTTACAAAGTCCACTGAATGTGGGAGAAATAGACAAATGTAGGTTTTGTACAACAGAATTGGAAAGCGTTGGACATCTTGCTGCTGGTTGTGACATACTAATGGCAGAAGGACTGTATACTGAAAGGCATAATAATGTGGCAAGACTGTCGCACTGGGGATTGTGCAAACATTATAATACTTAAGTAGCTGAAAAAAACACTGGAGACATGAGCCAAAAAGCATCACAGAAAATGCCGAAGTCTGCATCATATGGTATCATCCATTATCAACAGTTCAAATGAATGCGAGAAAACCAGATATAGTGGTCCATGAAAAGAAGACAAAAGTAGCATTGGTCATGGAAATCGCTATGCCCAGTGACTACAGTGTCTTGCATACAGTGAGACACAAAGTCATAAAATATCAGGATTTGCAGGCAAAAATGAGAGCAATGTGGAAGAAAGATACCCAGACAGTTCCAATAGTAGTAGGAGCAATGGGTCTTATAAAAAAATAATCTACAATCATATTCAGATATGTTACCAATACATGTAACTCCATACAAATTTCAGGAGTCATTACTGGACACATTGCGGGTGCTGTGAAGAGCACTTCACGAACTTTAATCATACTTTGACTTAGGAATGGGGTCCATTCCCATCATGGTATTAGAAACCCAAAAGATTTGAAAAATTAATAAAGGGAGAATATTATATTCATAAAGTAGCAGAAAGTATCCTAAGAGCTAAGCTAATACGAGAATAGAGAAAGCAGATTTTGGCAATAAACCAACAAAGGGTGTTGTTTACCTGGCGCAGTGTCAATCGTGTATCTGTTTTTACATAGGGAAAACAGAAAAACACTTCAAACACAGAATATATGAACATCAATATAGTATTAATAAACAAAATAGTACAAATGCTTTGGCTAGACATATTATATATGAACCTAGCCATCATTTTAAATACTTGGTTATTGGGCAAGTAGTATCAAATATTAGAGGGGGCCCGTGAACTTTGAAATTGGAAGAACAGGAACTTATATGGCAACTGAGGTTAAATGCACATTCATATCCAGGGCTTAATGACTACTGCTCTCTAAAATGCATTTTAAAACTAAAATCATTACTGAGATAATAAATATGCATCTCAGTATATTGTATTCTAGTTGTCGTAACAGTTTCACATTTATGGAAAAGCATATTGAAATATTGTTGCTTTATAATGGACTGCAAACTAGATATAGGAGGAATAGTATTTTTAAGAAATTACATGTCATTGTCTTTTTTAAAAAAATCACGTTATTCTCTTAACTAGGTGGGTTTGTGATGTCACTAACTGACAAATGTATTTAAGCATTTATTTTTGTTCCTTTTATTGTCTGAAGAAGTTCACTTATTTGATGTGAATGAAAGCGCTCACAATTAAAAGGTTTTAACTATATATATGGTTCATCGATTCTTTGGCTGCTATAAGGTGCCTGGAATGATTTTCTTGTGTATTTTAACCTTTCTGAGTTTGTTTCAAACATTATAATACTTAAGTAGCTGAAAAAACACTGGAGCCAAAAAGCATCATAGAAAATGACGAAGTCTGCATCACATGGTATCATCCATTATCAACAGTTCAAATGAATGCAGGAAAACCAGATATAGTGGTCCATGAAAAGAAGACAAAAGTAGCACTGATCATGGAAATCGCTACGCCCAGTGACTACAGTGTCTTGCATACAGTGAGACACAAAGTCATAAAATATCAAGATTTGCAGGCAGAAACGAGAGCAATGTGGAAGAAAGATACCCAGACAGTTCCAATAGTAGTAGGGGCAACAGGTCTTATAAAAAAATAATCGACAATCATTTCAGATATGTTACCAATACATGTAACTCCATACAAATTTCAGAAGGAGTCACTATTGGGCACATTACGAGTGCTGCCAAGAGCACTTCTGGCTGACATCAAAAATTGAAACAATACTAATTTCATGAACTTTAATCATACTTAGACTTAGGAATGGGGTCCATTCCCATCATGGTATTAGAAAGTCAAAATATTTGGAAAAATTGAAAAAGGGAGAATATTATATTCATAAAGTAGCAGAAAGTATTTTATTCTAAGAGCTAAGCTAATACGAGAATAGAGAAAGCATATTTTGCCAATAGGGTTGACTATAAGCAGGGGTACAGAAAATAGGCAAGAGGGAGCTAGAATTTACTGGAAAAACATGGAAAAAGAACCAAGATATTGGGATCAAATAACTCAAGCAGGAAAGGTAATGTGGGACATTTGGGCTGCAGGCTACAGATTGCTTTCCCTACCAGGGCTTGATCTCAAAATACTGGCAAAGAGTAAAAAAGCAATTACTAGAAAATGGAAATCAAAAGTCTACACCAAATATATTTGAGGTATTGAATATTGTAAAACAGATAAAAGAACTGGAAGAGGGATCTTTAGAAAAGGGAATGAGCAAATGATGTAGAAGTAAATAGAAAGTGTAGGAACAATACATAGACAATAAAGTTCAGGAACAGGAGGAGTGAGGTTTAAGGTAATGTAGGAATTCAGCAATTTTTTGTAATGTTGGACTGATGGTAGTAACAGAGAAAATATACGTGATGTTGTGACACTGCCAACCCAGTTATATGGAATTTTGTAAATAATCATATGTCATTTGTAAATATGAATATGATTCATATGCGTATCTTACAAATATAAGAGAACTATATGTTATGTGGATATTAAACTACTGGTGCAGAAGTGTGTTTGAACTGTATGTTATGTACTGAGCTTCAAGAATGTAACCACAGTGTACCCTACTGGAAAAAAAACAGAAATGTATATAAACTATATACCAACCTGTGCAAATGTATGTTTTAATAGTAGAAGTTGGAACATACAGAGTTAACTTGCAAAACCTCAAGAAAATAAGTGGAAATTGTTTTATGGATTATGTTATCTCTGCTTCAGCTTGGATTCTGTTATCTCTGTTTCAGCTCAGAGCAGACACAATGTCTAGAGTTAGAGGTTTTCCTATTGTCTTGAAACAGAAATAATTACTAGGTTTCAAATGTAAAAGTGTTTAACTGTTTTACAACTTCCAGTTCTAAGCAAACTTCTGAGAGATGTGTACCTCTCACACAGAGATGCTAAAATTTTGTTAAGTTTCTGGTAGCCTGGGAACTGACGGCAGGTGACAAAGAGTGATGTAATCTGAACTGACCCAGCAGTAATGCTTGATAGTAATTTAAGAACTCTCTTGAGATGGACAGGCTTTGCATTTTGTATTTGTCTTGGACCTATTAACATCGCACTCATCAGCACTTCTGCCTACATCTTACTAATAGTAAGTAACTATGGAAAAGTGATTTATTTTAGATATAGATAGGAATATAGTGAAGATTAGTTTAGATGTTTTCTGTATTTATTTGAGACTGTCCTGCAATGTTGTTTTAAAATATTTCCTGTGATTCTGAACTCTGTAGCCACTGTGTTGAGTTATTGAACATTGCCTTGTTCTTTTATTATTTATTATTAAATATATTTAAACCTTTAAATTGTGGCTGGTTTGTTTAGACATATTTAAGCTCTTACAATACTTGCATATGTATCTGGTGGCACTGTATAGGTCACTCCTAAATAGTATTGGCCTTGGTCACACTTACCATTTGGATAACAGTAACATTACACAGTAGGATTGGTCACCCTTGGTATGGCCCTTATAGCAGCTGATAAAAAGCTGGTTGGTAGCAGTGATAACTACCTTTTAGTCTGGGCAAAAGGGGCATAGCTAGTAAACCTGTGCCAGCCTTTCCCAGGAGTGTGTGTGTGTGTGCTTGTATATAATTCAAATTTCAAAGTGTGTGTGTCAGCTACTTGGGCAGGGACATGATGCACTGGTTGGACAGAGAGGGTGCTGGAGGTTTTGGCTTGACCGCTTGGCTGAGATCTTAACCCTATAGCTGTGCCAGTGGAGAGTCTTATTGGGGATCTGGAGAAAGAGGGGAAAAAACAGCTCCAGGCTGACTGTGATCTCTGTGTGCTCTTAAGGGAAATTGTGCTTTACTGTGTATGTCCCTCACTGGTGCTAGTGGTGAGGACTGAGACTCCTTGATTACTGGGCCAGTGCAGGGCTGTCACAGATGTATATTGCATTTAAATGGAAAAAATGTTAAAATGGTTTGTTTTCTTTTCTATTAATATATGTTTGCCTGTGTCTTAAGTTATAGTTTAATAAAGGTGTTAAAAAGGTGGAAACTGTGTAACAAGTACGCTTTAAACAATTAACAACACCAATATACAATGCAACAAAAATCTCCCACATCATCATACCCAATCTGTTCAGTGGAATTTCAAATTATCTTGCTACTCAAAGTTGGGTCCAACAAGTATTTCAAAAGAGTATAACTAGGTGGACACAAAGCCAGAGCTCAATGCGTCCCACAGCGCTATAATAATAAGAGGGCATACTCAGAAGCTAAAAAAAAATGCTGGATAACATCCAAATATAAAATTCTACTACCCATCATGAAAATGTCTCTGAAAACAAATGTAGCAATCCACAAAGTCAACTACTCAGACAGCAGGACCACATACATTCACTATGGACAATGCACAAGTATTTGTACCCTGTATTTTTTTAGTGTGTACTAAACTACAATGTTGTACTGCAATTGTCTGCTTTACTGTGCCTGTTAGATCGAATTATATTGCTGTTTCCATTGTTTACAAAACTTTTTTCTTAGTTTAACTGTTTAAGTATTTACTGGTGTTTTTCACTGTTTTTAAGCTATCTGTTCTGCTTGTTCTGGTTTTCCCAACAAGCAGTGTTTAAATAACTGATCTGTTAACTGTTTAAAACTTGCTTTAGAGCCTCCTTGCTGATTTTCTTCTGTTTTAAATGTTTTTAGTGTCACACTGCTATTTTTCTGATGCTTTAAACATTCTCTAGTGTTTTCTGCTATGACTAGGGTAGCTAGAAGCTGTACTATAGTCCAGATACAGGCTTGCTGCTTCTGCAACTGTTTGTAGTGGTTTGTTTGTTCTGAGTATGTTTTCCAGACCATCTTGGATTGGAAGGGGCCTATCTGTCCTTTTGTGCCAGAATTGTGCTGATTGGGACCTGTCTGGTAAAGGGAGGCCAGTCTAGGGTTTGGAATAAGCATCCTTATTTGTCCTTTTGAATCTTTTTAAAGTTTTTTTTTCAAGTTTTTGGCTTCCGGTATTGCGCAGCACTGCTCACGGCCATGGAGTTGTGCACCAATGCCGGACAGTTAAATTCAACAAATTTTCCCTAAAACCCAGGCAGAAATATCCATCCACTGAGCTCATCCATGATAGATTCTGAATAGCCACCCCTAGTGACAACAGTCTTCAATGTAGCATTATGGACAGTTGGACTACCTTCTTTTATCCTGCCAACCTTGTTGACTTGGGGCAGTATAGCAACTGCATCATGTAGACAGACAACCCTCTACTAGTAACACACTCTAGTACAGAGTGTCAGAGATGTATTTACACCAAGAATCTAGAATCCATGCTCTCTCTCAAAACAGTAACACAGAGAAGGTTGTCAACTTACCCACAACTACATATGCTCATAGTACCACTACACATACACATAGTACGCATCAAACATGTAAATCCTCATATGTGGAGGTTCTCTTGAAAAACTTACCGAAACACCAGAGACCTCCAAAACAAGACTGCTACAACTAACACACAGTCCCCACAGCACTCATGACACATAGCAACACCAGTGTCTCACCCACCAAACCAGTAAGGCATAACACTCAAAAAGCAAAATGTTTTTGTCACTGGAGACTCAATAGTGAGACACAATGATGTCCCACTCATCAAGTTGGACATGGAGAAAGTCATGGTTAGCTGCCTGTCAAGTGCCAAGATTTTTCAGATCACACATGCACTCAGATCTCTCAGCAACAAGTACCATTATGACTCTGTCACAGTTCATGTTGGTGTGAATGACCTGAGAAGTACCTCACTGGACTATATGAAGAGAGATATGGTTGAGCTGTCTGAGTATGTGTCCCAGGCAAATATGTCCCTAGCCTTGACCAGCATACTACTCTCACCTAGAATGAAGCCACAGTATAAACAAAAAAATGATTGATTTCAATAACTGGTTCACTTTTTGATGTCATTCAAAGGGGATCCAGTTCCTGTCAGTCTGGGAAGCCATGGTCGACAAACCTTGCTACTTTGCTAGAGAGAGTTTGCACCTGGCACCACTAGGCATTTGGCTGCTGGTAAAGGCTCTTGCTTCCCACATAGTGCCTTTTTTAGGCAAAGTCTCAAAAACAATATTACCAACGTGAAATTAACCAATCAGAACCAAATAAGGGTAATGCTGCTAAATGTTAGGAGCTTAAACCAAAAACTGCACTCCCTGGAAGCATTTCTGTCACTAGAAGATGTAGGCACCTGTGCAGTCACAGAAACCTGGTTCAAGGCCTCAAACAGTACCCCAGCCTTGCAAGGGTACAATGCCTTCCACACCTTTAAACCGCAAAATGAATGTGTGAAAACCAAAGGAGACGATGTTTCAATCTACATTACAGATAAATTCACCTCCCATCTAGTTAGACTGGACAACTCCATGGAGTTACTCCAGGTTACAGTGGGCAAGACCCCCATTCAAGTCATAGGCAGTTACAGATCCCCCTCCATGAGTCACGACACCCATGAAGTCTACTTGACCAAACTGGAGACAATCCAAATTTTACCGAACACATTGGTTATGGTGGATTTCAATTATCCCACTATCAACTGGGAAACCTATGCTAGCCCTAACTCGCTAGCTCAAAAGTTCCTTGACTTTGTTAATTCAAATGCCCTGGAACAAATTGTCCATACCCCAACAAGGGGAACAAACATTCTTGATCTGATCAAACATGTCAAACAGATGCACTGCTGCAACTGTGGGACCCTCATTAGTTAAAACTGACCACAAAGCAGTCACCTTCGAGCTGGCACTAACACCAGAACTCACAAAGGGTAAAATCAGACTAAATACCTTCACCAAGGCAAAGTATACTCTCCTAGGAGAAGGTATAAATGCATTCTAAGCCCCACCCCGAGATGTAAGGGGTAACTATGCTGAAGCTTACACTAAAGTCCTATACAATCACTTGTATAAGTGTATAAACTCGGCTTTACCAGAAAGAATCAAAGTAAGAGCCCCAAGTAAAAACAAGCTGAGATGGTGGACATCCAGTATCAACAAACTTTAAAATGAATGCAAAAAGTTGCTGTCCAGGAAAACAAAGGCAAGGCCCCAACAGTGGAAAAGCACCCTCCTCAGCCTCAACAAGTAAATAAGACTTTGTCAAATCCTCCAAGGGCTCCTTTGAGAGAAAATTAGCAAGTACAACCAAGGATAACCATAAGGCCTTTTACAGCCTCGTATGTAACCTAAAGGGTAGGACCCAAGCATGTGCAGAACTAGGGGACAACGGTATCACACACACTGACCCCACAGAGATAGCAAACCTGCTAACAGATAGGTTTGGCAAAAATTTCATTTCCTTAGCCCCTCCTAACTTGCAACAAACCTTCCCCCAACTTCCCCACCCCCACATATCTGAAGAGCAGGTCCTCAAAGCCTTGTCCAAGGCAAAAAAAACCCAGCCTCTATGGGAAAAGGACGACATCCCAGACTATCTTCTAAAAAGGCTAAAACATGAAGTAGCATCACCATAAAGTACTCTTTTCAATCATAGCCTAACCACAGGCTTTGTTTCTGCAGAATGGAGAACAGCAACAATTATTCCCCTCAACAAAGGTGGCTTAGCAACAGACCCTGGGAATTACAGACCCATAAGCTTGACAAGCCTTATCTGTAAGGCCATGGAATGTATCATTACGGATCTCATAAGTAAAGACATATTCGGCTTTGTGAAGGGCAGATCCTGCCTGCTAAATCTGGTGGATTTACTTGAAAATGTGACCAAGGGCAAATCTGTGCACACAGCATACCTCAACCTGGCAAAGGCTTTCAATACAATCCCACATTCAGGCATTACCAATAAACTTAGCAAAATGAATGTAAACCCCTTTGTTGTAAGATGGGTTGCCAGTTGGCTCACAAACTGGACACACACTATCAAAGTGGGTGACTCCACATCAACCATCAGACATGTTACCAGTGGGCCCCCCTACTGTTTGGTATATACATCTCAGAAGTTCAGGTCAAAACTAAGGGGTTGTGGCTGACCAAGTCTGAAGATGACTGAAAACTAGGTGCAATCATCGAATCCCCAAATTATGTCAGTATACTCCAGGAGGGTCTCATGCAGACCAGTGACTGCTGTATTAGTCATGGCCTCAAACTGAATGCAAATAAATGCATCATCATTCCCTTTGGCACAAACAGTGTCCCTTCACATTATCAAATCAACAACAATACCTTAAGTACCCATGAAGTGGTAAGGGACTTGGGATCACAAGTTGACTGTGACCTTAATTTTGACCACCATGTGTCTACTGTAGTAAGGACAGCTTTCTATGTAGCACACTTGATTAGTAAAGGCACTGCCTCAACAGCAAAAGAAGTTATAACCCCTCCTATACTTGGCACTTAACTGGCCCATAATTGAGTATAACACCTTGTTTGGCATGTAACGTACTGCACACCTGCAGCAATTAGAGCGATCTCAGAGGTTTGTAAGAAAGAAGATCAAAGCACTACAGAATGTGCCTTACACAGACCGACTAAAGTCCCTGTCATTACACTCTATAGACCTCTTAGGGGAGACTTATGCCTGGCCTACAGAGCAATTCAAGACCCAGACCTAATGAACTTGCTGCATATCCGTAAATCAAACAGGACCAGGGCTACCTATTACAGGGATCTAAATATGGTCTGCAACTTAAATCTGTCCCTTCAGCATGTCCTATTTATCCACCAAAGACTGTTGTGGCTTTGGAACAGGCTGCAATTCATGTGAAACAGAGCATCTCTATGACACTGTTCAAGAGGATCCTGGACGAGTGGATGGGGGGCACCATAAATTCTTTTGGGGGATAGAGCCCACAACCCTCATGGATATGGGCAGTCATCACTAAATGCAATCTTGGGTATTGACTAGCATTTCTATGGGTATTACATTGGGATGAAATGGCTAGGCTTAAAATGACCTCTGGGTCAATAGCCTAGTAATCTCCAATGATCCTATGAAAACACAAAAAACACAAGATTGGACATCTCAGGGTATAGACTGTGGTGCACTACAATAAACATCCATCAAACACTTAATAAAGGACAATGCTAAAAAATGCAGCTAGCTGGTGAATGCTTAAGTAGCACCTGAACTCAACCAGAATGACATGCAAACTCACACTTCCCAGCATCAAACTAAGCACATCAGGATAAACAACAAATGGATGAATTAACAAGCACTTTAAAACAAACTCAAGAGTTTATAAAAAGAATGACACACACACACACACACACACACACACATATATATATATATATATATATATATATATATATATATATATATATATATATATACAAATCCAAGAAATCATCCCTAGGTGTGCTATTTTCCGTGGGTAAGCAGCGCACTCACTTTTGGTGTTGAAAGAGCACAAGACTATGGTTTCCTGTTTTCAGAATTTCACCTACTTCAGAGACCAGTATCTTCCACTCCAATCTTGCAAGCTGTAATTAAAACATGCCCAAAATATAGACCTACAAAACCTCTTCTAGTGGGGTTGGATAGATGATAATTTTCCAGTACAAAAATCCACTCATCCCAAATCACAGTTACACTGTTAAGATCTGTTTGGCAAATCAAATTATTGCTTACCCTTAAAATAAGCTAAATTTCCAAAAGTTCTGATCAAATACAAGGGCCACTGTGCAAATCTCATACACAAGACTTCATTTATGAAAATGAGAACTCAGTTTCTATAGAAATTGTTTTTCATTTCATTTAACCAACCCTAAAGTGATAAAGAGTTGCAAAGTGAGTAGTGTTCTTACCTTAAAGCAAGAAGGTCTCTGGTTTTATTCTTGGCTGGGGTGCCTTCTGAGTGGTGTCTCCATGCCCTCCCTGTGTTCATGTTGGTTCTCACCGAGTGCTCCTGTTTCTTACCACATCCTAAAGATGTGTGGTAGGTAGACTGGTGACTTCTAAACTGCCTACAGGTGTGTGCATGTGACAAGTAAGAAAGGCATGGCAATAATCTTCTTTTCCATCCTTAACCAGTAAACTCTGTAGATGGAGGAGGCTGTACACAAGATCCCTATAGTAGTCAGCTACTGCTTGTAAGTATGCATGAGAAAGTGATAAACTCTAATCGCATCTGAGCTTTGATGTATACATAAATGATACATTTCTATTTCTATGATTTTTCCAAGTTATACACAAATATTAATGTAAATACCATGGGTTACAGTTCACCCTTTATTATACAGTATTTGATATATCATCTTGTTTGTTTGATTTGGTTTTACACGTGTAAGTTCTCTCTTTCAAAATAATACTTACTAGATGGGTTTAGGTTGATTTAGTATTCTCTTATATTATAATTTTCTGTGTATAAAATGATGTACTATAATTGCCTAAGTATGTTTTGAATTGGTGACCGAAGTGAACACATAAATCATTTTGAGTCTGACATATTTTTCCAGTAACTGTTCCCCAGTTGCTGGACAAACTTTTCAATACGTAATCCATTAGCCAAAAAAAAAAAAGTTTAAACACAAGATTGTGGTGGACTTTGGATGCCCTACTATGTATTTTTTTAAATATTTTATTGGCAATGATTCCTGTTGAATTTCCTGTATAAGTTTAGTTTTGAAGCCGTATCTTCTGATACCACACGTATTGTAATGAGTTACCTGGGATCTGACTGCTGAAACTGCTTCCCTGAAAGTTTTGTGCCTTGCACTACAGAATGGCACTTTGCGAGACTAGGTTGTGCTTCTGGGAATAATGTACTGGCATTTGCCCAGTCATCATATAAACCAGTTTTCCTGAATTTATTTTTTATTTTCAATTTGATTACCGGGTAAATGAGCCAGTCTACCAGCCATTTTCAGTCATGATTCAGGTAGAAAAAAGTCTAATGAAAAGCCAGAAGAAACATTTTTGTATAAATGACATGTACATTACCATTACAAAAACAGTTTGTACAAATTATTTATTTATTGTCTTTTGTTTACTGGGAAAATCCAACTGGACACAAGTCCCACTTCCAGTGGAGGCCCGGGGAGAAACGCTCCACATAAAATATATACTTACAATGAACAAGACTAAAAATTAAAAATCAAATGGTAGAAAGTATATGTGCAAGTGATGATTTAAGTCTACAATAGTAGAATTGCTGTGGAGTTATAGTAAGAGAGCACATAACACTACAATAGAGAAATTACTGCACGGTCTGTGAATATAACAGCAGAGCTGATGTGGAATTACCAGTTCTATCTCACAATGCTTTGCAGCGCTCTCCATCAGAAGTTTGGCCTGCCTTTATGAGCTGCTTGTCAGTGTATAAATACCAAGTCTTCTTGTGCATCCCAGTTTAATGCTTCATTTCACAGCAGACAATAAAAACATTTAAGTGTGTCTGTGTCCCAAAGTTTTGGGTTATTGTTTCTTTGAAGTTCACTAAAGAAATAGCTTGTTTGGGGTGGTCTTAGTTGGGCAGCAACTAGCTCACTTTTATTTTTAAACTTTTGCAGTTTAGAGAACATTAAACCTTCTTCCAGCTCAGCTTCAAACCACATTTTACATTTTTCTATTCAGTTTTTCCCTGATCAACAGTTTCCAAAGTGGATGCAAGTAAAAGGTTATTTGTCATCAGAAACTGAACTGTAACATCCTGATAATTCATAATGTTTTATCAAGTTGCCATACTAGAGCTTCTGATTATAATATTTCTTGCTTTTGTTGTGCTGTCTACTACTTTAGTTCTTTTTGCTCTATTTAAATTTTATATGCATTTTGGACGTTCTAATCTGTCAGCAGTGTCTGCTGGGGGTCTTATGAATTAAAGGGGAGCATTATAATTTACAAGTTTCGTCGGATAGAGTGATGTTTATGAAGCTGGAAATTGATGGTGTAATGATGAATGTTGTTAGTGCATATGCTCCACAAGTTGGGTGTGTGATGGATGAGAAAAGATAATTTTGGAGTGAGTTGGATGAAGTGGTGATGACTGTACCCAAGGGTGAGAGAGTGGTGATTGGAGCTGATTTCAATGGGCATGTTGGTGAAGGGAACAGAGGGGGATGAGGAAGTGATGGGTAGGTATGGTGTTAAGCAAAGGACTGCAGAAGGTCAGATGGTAGTGGATTTTGTGAAAAAGGATGGACATGGCTGTGATGAATACGTATTTTAACAGGAGGTGACATAACAAGAGTGGAGGAAGATGCACACAGGTGGATTATATCTTATGGAGAAGGGCCAGTCTGAAGGAGATTGGAGATTGTAAAGTGGTGGCAGGGAAAAGTGTAGTTAGGCAGCATAGGATGGTTACTTAATGAACAACACCAACAATGTAAAAACACAAAGGTTTTAGTAGACTGGTCAGCTGTCAGGAACTGCAAGTGGCTATCAACCACACACAACGAAAATTTTACCTAGGTTTCATCTTTTATTTCAACAGACTTCTTCAGAACAATAAACTTTAAACTTTAGTCAACTTCAACCATTAAATACTCTCATACTAATTGAATTTGATTAGTGTTAATTAATTCAATCTGAGCATACCCAATCGTCAACTGCAATAAATTGTAACATTCAATATATAAATATTGAAACAAAAAATGAAAAATAAAAAATGAAGAATAAAAAACCACCAAAAGACACACAATTCACTAAACTATTCATATAAATCATCAAATAAAATTTCATACAAAATCTATAAAAAAGCATATATGAATTATATATTTATTTTATTACCACCTATTCCTATGATACCCAGTATATAACAGATATTGTACGTAATAACTGGAGGTTGCTCAGACTTGATAATATGGTTTGGGATAAATTAAGTAACCCTCCTAAATATGTTTATAGAAAAGGAAAATCATTTAAGCAATTATTCGAAAGGGTTGATTGGTGTATTGGAGATACAGCTAACATAAGTAGGCCAAATGGTAATTTTAAGTGTGATAGATGTAGCATGTGTCATTACATCATGCTTACTGATTCCAAAATTGTTGTGGCTAACTTATCTATTAGTCTACATGGGCATTATGATTGTTACACTAAAAATGTTGTTTACTTAGCCAAGCGTTGCCAATGTCCTGCATTTTATGTAGGAAAAACTTGTAGAGTCTTTAGGGACAGAATTTGTGAGCATGTATTGGATATTAAACATATGAGAAACACCAATGCATTGGTCAGACATATAGAGCAATATAGTGGGCATGAATTTACGTTTTGTGTGATACAGCATATTAGCAAGGATAGTCAAGGGGGTATTTTGGATGTTCACCTTGACATTAGTGAAATGAACTGGCAGCTAAAATTGGATGCCACAGTGTTCCCTGCTATCAATGACCATATAAGTATTACCCCTGTTTTAAAGTTAAGGCACCTTATGGGGTAAATAATTACATTTTACTGTGTTTTTAACTTACAACATTTTCATATATGCTTTTTTATAGATTTTGTATGAAATTTTATTTTGATGATTTATATGAATAGTTTAGTGAATTGTGTGTCTTTTGGTGTTTTTTTATTCTTCATTTTTTATTTTTCATTTTTTGTTTCAATATTTATATATTGAATGTTACAATTTATTGCAGTTGATGATTGGGTATGCTCAGATTGAATTAATTAACACCAATCAAATTCAATTAGTATGAGAGTATTTAATGGTTGAAGTTGACTAAAGTTTAAAGTTTATTGTTCTGAAGAAGTCTGTTGAAATAAAAGACGAAACCTAGGTAAAATTTTCGTTGTGTGTGGTTGATAGCCACTTGCAGTTCCTGACAGCTGACTAGTCTACTGCTCCTTTGTGTTTTTAGCATAGGATGGTTGTTTGTAGGATGACATTGGTGATCAAGAAAAGGCAGAGGAGTGTGAGGGCAGCACCAAGGATCAAATGGTGGAAACTGAAAAAGGGTAATTGTGGGGTGGAGTTCAGGGAAGAGTTAAGACAGGCACTGGGTGGCAGTGAAGAGTTACCGAATAGCTGGATAACTACAGCAGTGCTAGTACGGGAGATGGCTAGAAAGGTGATTGGTGTGACATCTGAAAAGAGGAAGGAGGACAAGAAGACCTGGTGGTGGAATGAGGAAGTACAGGAGAGTATACAGAGAAAGAGGTTGGCAAAGAAGAAGTGGGATTGTCAGAGAGATGAAGAAAGTAGACAGGAGTATAAGGAGATGAGGTGCATGGCAAACAGAGAGGTGGCGAATGCTAAGGATAAGGCGTATTGAAGAGTTGGACACTAAGGAGGGAGAAAAGGACCTGTACCGATTGGCTAGACAGAGGGACTGAGCTAGGAAAGATGTGCAGCAGGTAAAGGTGATAAAGGATAATGAGGGGAAACATAATCACAAGCGAGGAGAGTGTGTTGAGCAGATGGAAAGAGTACTTTGACGGGCTGATGAATGAAGAGAATGAGAGGGAGAGAAGGTTGGATGATGTGCAGATAGTGAATCATGCAGTGCAGTGGATTAGCAAGGAGGAAGTAAGGATAGCTATGAAGAGGATGAAGAATGGAAAGGCTGTTGGTCCAGATGACATACCTGTGGAAGCATGGAGGTGTTTAGGTGAAACGGCAGTGGAGTTTTTAACTAGGTTGTTTAATGAAATCTTGGAAAGTGAGAGTATGCCTGAGGAATGGAGAAAAACTGTTTTGGTACCGATTGTTAAGAATAAGGGTGATGTGCAGAGCTGTAATAACTAAAGAGGGATTAAATTGATGGGTCAGAGCATGAAGTTATGGGAAACAGTAGTAAAAGCTAGGTTAAGAAGGGAGGTGATGATTAGTGATCAGCAGTATGGTTTCATGCCAGGAAAGAGCACTACAGATGTGATGTTTGCTCTGAGAGTGTTGACGGAGAAGTACAGAGAAGGTCAGAAGGAGTTGCATTGTGTCTTTATGGACTTAGAGAAAGCATATAACAGGGTGCCTAGAGAGGAGTTGTGGTACTGTATGAGGAAGTCGGGAGTGTTAGAGAAGTATGTAAAAGTGGTACAGGATATGTACGAGGGTAGTGTGACAGCGGTGAGGTCTGCGGTGGGAGTGACAGATGCATTTAGGGTGGAGGTCGAATTACCTCAAGGATCATCTCTGAGCCCTTTCTTATTTGTAATGGTGATGGACAGGTTGACAGACGAGATCAGACAGGAGTCCTCGTGGACTATGATGTTTGCAGATGACATTGTGATCTGTAGTGAGAGTAGGGAACAGGTGTAGGAGACCCTGGAGAGCTGGAGATATGCTCTAGAGAGAAGAGGAATGAAGGTCAGCATGACCAAGACAGAATATGTGTGTGTGAATGAGAGGGAGGGCAGAGGAATGGTAAGGATGCAGGGAGTAGAGGTGGCAAAGGTGGATGAGTTTAAATACTTGGGATCAGTAGTTCAGAGTAATGGTGAGTGTGGAAGAGAGGTGAAGAAGAGAGTACAGGCAGGATGGAGTGGGTGGAGAAAGAGTGCCAGGAGTGATTTGTGACAGACGAGTACCAGTAAGAATGAAAGGGAAGGTCTACAAGAGGGTAGTGAGGCCAGCTATGTTATATGAGTTTTAGAAAGTGGCACTGACAAAAAGGCAGGAGTCAGAGCTGGATGTGGCAGAGTTAAAGATGTTAAGATTCGCACTGGGTGTGACGAGGGTGGACAGGATTAGGAATAAGTATATTAGAGGGTCAGCCCAGGTTAGAAGGTTTGGAGACAAAGCCAGAGAGGCACGATTACATTAGTTTGGACATGTGCTGAGGAGGGATGCAGAGTATATTGGGAAAAAGATGCTAAGGATGAAGCTGCCAAGTACCAGGAAAAGAGGAAGGCCTAAGATAAGGTTTATGGATGTGGTGAGAGAGGACATGCAGGTGGTTGGTGTGACACAGCAAGATGCAGAGGACAGGAAGAAATGGAAACAGATGATCTGCTGTGGCGACCCCTAACGGGAGCAGCCGAAAGAAGATTATAATTTACAAGTTAGCTTTATTCCTCCTGGTTAGATTTCCACACTATTTAGATGAATTTATCTCGAGCTGGAGTTAATGTTTATTGGACTGATGACAGCAGATCCTTTGATTGCCTCAAACCACTAACTTCTTCTTCTTCTTTCGTCTTTTCCTGTTTAGGGGTAGTCACAGTGGAGCATATGTCTGCTCATGATTGGCAGTGGAGTTTTATGGTGTTGAGTTGTCAGCCCGACGCATAACCTTCCCACAGAAGGCACACACATGCACACACTCACACCTAGGGCCAATTTAGAGTGTCCAATCCACCTACTGCATGTCTTTGGGATGTGGGAGGAAACTGGAGCACCCGAAGGAAACCCACGTGACCACAGGGAGGACATGCAGACTCTGCACAGAAGGCACCCCAGCCAAGAATCGAACATCTCTCACCTGTAACCATGAGTACCTTGGACAATCAGCTGTTCTAATATTACAGTTTTTAGTAACTACAGATGGCTTTAATCTTGTTATCTATAGGGGATGGCAGATCAATGCACTCTGGTTTTCCAAGTTCTAACATGAAGTAATACTTGTCAAGTCAGATATAGTGGGGTCTCTTCGGATATTAGTGCTATTGGTCCACTTTCTTGGTCCTCTCCCCACCAACTGCTTACTTAGTGGACTTAAAAACCAGACTCCTCCCTGAGTGTTTCTGCTACATGACAAGGTTACCACACACACCCTTTGTCTATTTGACATACCTCGATTACCATCATATATAACATTATATTGTCATGATTTTGGCATTAACTGCTCACAGTTATCTTGTGAGGAGGTAGATAAATTGTTGGTTTTGCTCAACTGGGTTGTGGGCTCATTTTGGTAAGTTACCAGTGGCTGACTCAGAACATTAATTTTTCATGGCAGAAACCTCTCTTGCCTATGTCAGCTACCTATACTAGTCTATATTTCTTTGGCCTCACCTGAGGTACCATAACTTAGCAACAAAAGCCAGAACAAGCATGGGACTGTTTCTGACTTCCTGCAAGAAGCTGACTTGTCTTTTATAAAGGAGGTCTTGTGAGATGGGCATTCAGGATATCATTTTTCCATAGCCAAACCATAGCAGTGATAATATTGGAGGGGATGGCTATCTGCTTTAGATCTAATTTTGAGGGCACACTACTAACTTTCTGACAGGAGCACACTGCAGATGTCTTTGTATATACCATCCAGCAATTTATTTCCAACATTTCTCCAAGAGTTTGCATTGCAGATTTCCACATCTTGGTCTTATTGACTTATTTGTGGTAAATGATCTTGGGAGATTTAAACACCTAGGTAGATCACTGCTCTTCCAAACCCACCTGAGTTTCTGCAGCTCATGAAGGGATTAAGCTTTGTCCAGGAGGTTTCTTCTGTATGGTCATATCAATCATTCCTTCTTCCATTTAATTAATTAATTAGTATTGATTGAGTTTCAGCCCAGTGGATGATCTAAAGGCCTAATTAATGTATTATGATACAAGTTAAAACACAATTACATATGTTAACACACTAAAACAATAACAAACATAATTCAAGAACACTAAAACTGCAAAGGGTAGTACACCATCCAAGTATTAGCACTACATCAATGAGTAAAGAGAAAAGCATAGGATACTGATACAAAAAAATGGCATCTGTTAATGTGGAGATAAAGAACAGAAAGAACCCACATTGGAGGTAATCACAAAAATTTTGAAACAATATCTGAATCGCATAAAATGCACAAAAAAGGGAAAACAACTGTATTTTTTCACTATGTGCTGCTTTTTCACATTAACTAAAGCTATTAAAAGTATCCAAAGTGTGCAAAGTGTTTGCAAGTGTGTGCAGTATTACAGTACAGTTATTTCAAAGAATATTTTTCAGAGTACAGTCTTTCGAAGAGCTTATTGTGCATTTGACTATTATTACAAGTACCTGGTGTGTGCATGTTCGTACATAATTACAAGGGCCAAGATTGCATTGTGTTTTACTATTCTCTGTGGGCATGACAGAAGGATTTCACAGACCAGCACCGCTTATGTTTGATAACAATATTGCAGAAAATTGGAGAGTGTTTAAGCAGGAATATGATATTTTCATACAGGTTGCTTTTTCTGACAAAGACACACATACAAAAATATGGTTTACTATTAAAATGTCGAACGGCACTACGTCGACTATACTATAGTCGAACACGGAAGTTCGAAAATAGTAATGACAACATCAAAAAAACAATCTAGGAATGGTTTTAACATGGGTCGATGTAGGTGTTCAGTATTATTCAGAACTACAAACATCTCCCCTACCTCGACCCATGTTAAAACACAGTCCTAGATTGTTTTTTTGTCGTCGACATTACTATTTTCGAACTTCCGTGTTCGACTATAGTACAGTCGATGTAGTGCCGTTCGACATTTCAATAGTAAACCCAAAAATATTCATTCTGCTTAATTTAGCTGGTTCAGAGCCCAGTGAAAGACAGCGTTCATTTGTGTATGCACCTGCTGTGTTTGCAGGGGAGGGGAAAGACCGTCATATTGTGGTACCGGCTGAAACACAGGGAGATCCTAAGTGCTTAAAATGTAAATTTAGAGAGATGTGTAACCCCAAAACAAATATTGCAATGGAAAGGCACTTATTTTACACAAGAGATCAAAAGCCTGGTGAAACTTTTACAGCATATATAAATGATTTGAGAAATAAGGCTAAAATGTGCAGATCTGGTGATTTGAGAGATGAGTTGATAAAGGACAGGCTTGTGTGTGGTATTAACAATGACACAGTGAGAAAGATTTTGCTTAGAGACAGTGATTTGATGTTAAACAAGGCCATTGAGATTTCTCAGATATACGAGCTTACAGAAAGGCACACAGGTATGTTTACAAATGAGAAAGCAAGCCCTACACGGCTCATGTGGATAGTATGTAGCACAACATTAAAAGATACAGGCCCAAGGGTGTGGCAACTTCAATAAAACCCAGAACTACTTCTGTAAGGCCTAAGGTGCATGCAGCAAAGTACAGGGGTGACTCAGCAAAACCCATAGCAAACTTCATAGTCAACCTGTTGTAATTGTGGTGGTAATCATGAACCCAAATCATTCTTGCAATAAGTGGAATCATTTCAAAATGTTTTGTAATCAAATAAGACACATTATTTTATTAAAAGATGGTATTCCAAGAGGCAAGTTGATCAATTAGAAAGCTGCGACCCTACTTTTTATGTTGATGGCGTTTCTGTGCTTGGTGAAACAGTCAGTGCAGTAGACTTGTGGGCAAAGAACAAAATCTTTTGTACTGTTCGGATTAATGGGAGTCCCATAGAGCTCAAAGTAGATGCTGACTCACAGTGTAATATTATGTCAGCAGAAACATTTTCAGGAGTAAAAGCTACATAACATCTTGATGTGACAAAGTGTGCCAAACTTGCTGCTTACGGTGGTGAAGAGATTCACACAGAAGGTTCAGTAGTGCTTTCATCTTGCTCTGCTGAGAACAGCTATGACTTGCAGTTTTACATAGTCAAGAAACACATGCAGTCATAATTAGGCCTCAGACACAGTTTGAAAATGGGACTGATTTCATATAATAAACAAAGTCCATCATGTAAGCTTGAATGACAACAGCTCAAATTTCGCCCAAACTACTTTTTTGAAGTATGCTAATATTTTTGCAGACAAACTAGGCAAACTACCAGCTGTGTACTCCATGAAGTTAGAGCTAGAGGTCAGTCCAGTTATCAGACCAGCAAGGAAAGTTTCAGTAGCTATGCAAAACAGAGTCAAAGCCGAGCTAGACAAAATGGTGCAGCTGGGAGTAATATGTCTAGTAGAAGAACCTAATGAATGGGTATCCTCCATGGTATTAACTCATATGAAAAGCTCAGATGATATCAGAATATGTATTGATCCAAGAGATTTGAACAAAGCAATAAAAAAAGTCCTCATCATCCAATGCGCACAGTCGAAGAGGTTGTTGCCCTTATGCCATACACCACAGTTTTTTTCTGTCTTAGATGCAAAGAATTAATTCTGGCAAATTTTGCTTGACCGAAAATCTTCATTGTTAACTGCATTCGGTACGCCATTTGGAATAAATTTTGCCAGTGAAGTCTTTCAGCATGCAATGAAGCACATTTTTTTCTGGCTATCCATGTGCTACTATAGTAGATGATATTCTAGTAGGAGGCAAAGGTGAAGACGAACATGACAGAAACCTCAAGAAAGTTCTGGAAAGAGCACATGAAGTGAATCTAAAGCTGAATCCTCAGAAGTGCAAATTCAGGCTATGAGAAGTTACTTATACTGGTCACTTGTTTACCAATTCAGGCTTATGACCAGATCCTTCCAAGCAAACAGCAATTCTCGAGATACCAGCTCCAGACAATGTTCAAGCCCTCTAATGTTTTCTTGCCAAGGTCAACTATCTAGGCAAGTTCATTTCAGATTTAAGCCAACTTTCAGCAACTCTAAGAGAGCTGACACACAAAGATGTAATTTGGGCATAGCCAGAACAGCAGCAAAGAGTATCTGATGTCCTGAAACAGAAAATTGCTAGTCCACCAACTCTCAGCTACTCTGATGTTCACAAACCAGTTACTCTTTCCTGTGATGTTCTAAGTTTGGTCTAGGTGCAGTCATTCTTCAAGAGAGTAGACCAGTAGCCTATGCTTTGAGAACTCACCCAAATCAAGATGCAGTATGCCCAGATTGAGAAAGAGCTTTTGGCAACTGTGTTTGCATGTTTGAAGTTTCATGATTATATTTATGATCGACCTATCTAGATCGAAACTGATCACCAACCTTTAGTTCCTATTTTGAGAAAGCCTATACATACAGCTCCAGCCAGATTGCAATGCATTATACTCAGATTGCAGAAGTACAATTTCAATCTTGTTTACACAAAATGTAAACTTCTTTATCTTGCTGATACCTTATCCAGATCACCCAGAAAAAACACAGAACAGCATAACAATGAGCATCTTGATTTTGAGGTCATGGAAGTGAGCACCTTGATGAGCTCAGAACTCACACAGCTTCAGATCCAATTCTCCAGAAGCTAAACCTTTTTATCAGTCAAGGATGGCCTTCAAAGCAATCTTGTTTACCAGTAGAAGTGCAGCAGTATTTTCCATACAGAGATGAGATTTTGTCAGACAATGGTATCATCATGAAAGGTCCTAAAGTGATTATTCCAAAATCCTTGCAACAAGGGCACATTACGATTTTGCATCGTGGACACCCAGGAACTGATTCTACCAAGAGAAGGGCAAGAGGACTAGTATTTTGGCCTTCTATGTCAAGAGATATCAAGTAACTACTTTCATCTTGTTCAGTATGTAGTAGTACAAAGCTGCATCAACAAAAAAAACCACTTGAGTTAAGCCAGATTCCTGAACTACCTTGGTTGACAATAGCCACAGATATCTTTGAGTGGAATGGTCAACATTGATTGGTGTTAGTAGACTCTTATTCAAATTGGTTTGTGATTGACCTACTTCCCAACCTAACTTGAAGAGACATTTTTCTGTCCATGGTAGTCCACACAGAGTTATTTTTGACAATGGTGCACAGTTTACAAGTCAGCAATTCATGACATTTGCAGAAGTGTGGGACTTTGTTCATATTACGAGTAGTCCTGAATATTCTCAGTCAAATGGCTTGGCTGAATCTGCAGTTCAAAGTATAAAACAGTTGTTAGAGAAATCCAGACCTGACAATACCAATGTTTTTCTAAACTTGTTAAATCTCAGAAACATTCCTTGTGATAAACATCTTGGTTCACTTCCCCAGAGACTTATGTCGAGACAAACCAGAACCACATTACCAATCAGCAGTAATTTATTGGTTCCATGTGCTAAGAACAACAAAGCAGTAAAAGCCCAACTGTTGAAAAAGCATTTGTCCCAGATGTCATAAAACCAGCAAACCACTCTGTTCATTGAAAAAAAAAAAAGGGGGAAATAGTGAGGATGCAGACATAAAAAAGTTTTAATCACATTGGATTTGTGAAAAGTTTGTGTCACGAACTGAGATCACACATTGTGGAATCACAAGGAATAGAAGTCAGACAAAATTGGAAGCATTTGTTACCAGTGTCCAAGCTAGTTTTACACCATCTTCCCTGTGACAAAGACTCTAGTTTTCAGTGACTTGTCCAATGTTCCTGTTCCAGAGGGCATTCAACCAGCAATCCCTGTTCCTGAGAAAATCCCTGAGAGTCCTTAAGCAGAACATTCCCCAGTGACTGCCCCTGTTGCTAAATCAAGCCATAAATATTATGCTGAGAGATCAGGTTGCATCTCGAAACTTAGTTTCAGATACATGGCAATCTGGACATGACTGTTCAGTGTCTGTGTAATTGCATACCTATTGAAATGTCACTGCTTATATGAGATAGCTCAGTAAAGAGGGAAAATGTACATCAGAGTGAGTGATGTACCTTTAAAAAGCATTCCAGTCAATGGGCATGTGCATATAAGTACTGAGCACGTGCAAACAAGAGTGCCATTTTGAGTGAGCAACCAGTGGGAGAGCATGCATGTATGTAGTCAGTCAGTTAATTAGACAGTTTGTTTAAGTTCAATGTTCCTGACATCCATCCTGATATGTTTGCATGCAATAAACTAATTAAATGAACACCCAAGCCTCAATGTCTTCTTAATGTACACAAGACAAGGGACAGGTTTGACATATCCATGCATGGCTGGATGACAACTCCCATGTACTACCAAAGCTACTCTCTCGTGTATGGTACATTCTCCAGTAATTTATAGCTAGCACTGGATTTGCCATATTTGAGTATAATATATGACACTCCTTTCAAAGGTTTTTTTCTCTTGACAAGTGACCTGTAATGACTTTCAAAATTCTCCAAAGTATGCAAAACATGCAGTGACACTGAATGGAATACATGCAAGTTCCTGCAAATGTACAGATATACTGCCATCACACAAATGTGATGAGTGGTTGTGTTGTCCCCAACATCCCACAAAACGTTGGAAACCTGATGTAGGGAAGGCCATGTCTAGCCATGTAGTCATCCTATTCTCAGTCAACTTTTCAGCACCTGATATCTGTTGCTGAATGTGGGTTGCAGCTCATGCAGGTATGTTCTGGTTCTGCACACAATTGGATCTTTGCATTCTGCACCCCCCCCCCCCACACACACACACACTTTCTAACAGCATCAGTGGGTGGATGTGTCACTCTATCCTCTGTGCCTCCTAGATCAAACAAGTCTCACTTCTGCAGTCCCGCTACTGCCCCCTACACAAACTAATCACTGTCACTGGCTTCACAACATTCATGGAGTGCTGACCTGTTCTGAATAGAAGGCCTCACTTTTGATACTGAAAGCAGATAGCATTGGAAAGAAATTCCAACCTCCAGGTAGTTCTCTCACAAAAAATATCTGCAGGTTCTGTCTATAGATGGTCCAAAATAAAATTACCAAGCCATCTCTGCACCCATCCTTGATCCATGGTAGGGCTCGTTCACAGATCACAGGACTGCTAGTGCCGACAACTGAAACATAAAATCTCCTCCTCCTTGTGCAGGGTTCAAAAGATATCAAACTAACATAGATTGCTGACCTCCAAGCTCACCTCTTGCATATCCTGTGTCTTGGGTTGACATGCTGTGTCAAGAAGACATCTGTAACTGAACCCTCTTCCAGACTGACTTTCCACTTCATCCTGATGATCTTCGAAAAGCAGCACATGAGTCATGACATCACTGACCCTGTCCTGTTCTAAGGTAATAGGTACTGCTGCATTATCTGGGTAGGCCACCTCCTAGCCCTCTGTCTTCCCACTCCAAAATTAGCAGCCTAAACCTTGTGTTTATCACCCACTGTCCTATTAATATGATATGGTATGCATTCTGGGTGTTCATTCCAGCTATACCTCCCTCCTCAAGCATATTTGTTAGTTTTTGCTGGATGATTGGTTTCCTGCTACACCTTAAAGACATGCTATAGGTGACAAGTTGATCCTTCAAACTGTTTGTAGACATGCATAATATATGTAAGTGTATGTGCCTGTGTGTGCATAGACCAGGATTACCTTATCTACCTTGTCTCCACTGAGGGCATGGATAGGCTCTAGCGCTGTTTGTGATTTTTTATCAACCAACTGTGCACAGTTTTACAAATCCTTAACCATCTCCACCTCAGAGTAAAGTATGCAAGAACAAAAGAACAAACATCTGGAAAATGATGGCCAAAGGTACAAGGAAAACATAAGGATTTTTTAATGAATACAGTTGTACGTACAGAGCAAAATTATGGAAGAGGCAGTGAACACCTCCTTTTCTCAACAATGCATTTATGGTAAAGTTTTTGCTCTCCTTTCCACTCCTTGTACCTCATCATACCTAAAACATATCTGGAGCAACTATTTAAAAACTAAAACTGAAGTGACATCTATTAGCAGATTAATTATGCTAACAGAATTATAATGACATCTTCAATCAAGACAGCATAATATAGTGAATATTTAAACTGTAAAACTTCTGACCACACAATTATCATAACTACTAACATCCAGCAATCTGGAATATCATTCTATCACTTCTAAAGTACTGGCATCACAACAAAAGGGACATTTTAAGAGTTCAGAGTAAAAGTAGTCCCAAATAGGCCTGACCACATTAGCAGAGTTAAAACTGTTATAGCCATGTGTGTATGACTAATAAACCTTCATTGGTTTAAAACTGCATCTGAGAAATAATATTGTGACATGTTTGTTTCAGATTTCAAGACTAGATTTTAAATGAATATAGACGTATAAAAAAACATTAATTTAATACTTTGTGTGCATGATCATTCTTTGCGTCCCTCCATTAAAAGAGAACTGCGTTTTGAGAAGGCCTCCAGTTCAACTGTTTTTTAAACCTTTACAGGCATTATTAGTAAGAGCAGAAAAATGAATTTCTGAATACAGTCTTTTTAAGTGGGAATATAGCATTAACTATGTAGCAGTTCCAAGAAATGGTTATGGTCCATTCTTGTACTGCAGTCAGTATCTAAAAGACCAGATCCACTATAACTGTAAATGTAAGGGTTGCTCATTCATGATTTTAGAAATGGGGGACACCACTTAATTTGCCTGATACCTTAAAAGGTGGGTTCTGTAAGGAACCTGAAAATTCACACATGGCAAAAAGTAGCTACTACTTCTGTGGCACCCCAGCATTGGTCCAGTAATCAAGGAGCCACAGTCCTCACCACTAGCACTATTGCGGGATGTACATTGGGAAGATGATGGGCATACACACAGTATTTCCAGATGCAGCACTCTCCATCTACTACAGTTTCCCTTAACAGCACACAGAGACAACAGTCAGTCTGGGGCTGGTTTCTCCCTCTTTCTCCAGATCCCCAATAAAACTCCCCACTGACACAGCTATAGGGTTGAGATCTCAGCTGAGTAGCCAAGCCAAGACCTCCAGCACCCTCTCTGTCCAACCAGTGCTTCGTGTCCCTTCCCAAGTAGCTGACACACACACTCTTTGAGGTTTGTTTTATACACAAACACACAAACGCACACCTGGGAAAGGCTGGCACAGGTTTACTAGCTGTGCCCCTTTTGCCCAGACTATAAGGTAGTTTTAACTGCCAGCAGCCAGCTCCTTATCAGCTATTTTAAGGCCCTTAACAAAGGATGTCCAATCTTACTGTGTAATGTTACTATCAATACAAATGGTAGTTTGACCAAGAGCAAGGCTATTAGGAGTAGCCTACACAGTGTAACCAAATAAATGCAAGTACTCTCAGAACTTAAATATGTCTAGACAGATCAGCCACAATGAAAGGTTTAAATATATTTCATAGGTTCATTGGAGTTTAATGACCACAAGGGCCTTTTTAAGCCTAGCCATGTATCCTAAATCTCTGACAAGTTCTGATACATTTGATAAGTGTAAGCATGGGGCTGGGAGATAAACCATTTACAGGTTACTTGTGACCATTAGAGACATAGGTGTCAAACCAGGAATGAATTTCCGGTCTCCCATCAAATTGTCTAAGTTGCACTTGAATTGGGTTAGCGAGGAACTCTGCTTCACATCGATGGGAAGCCTGTTCCATAGACAGGGGAGTCTCTGAATACATACCTATCTCTCCAGCAGGTCCTATTTCTATCACAGGCAAGGTTTAAGTCTTTAGAATGAGTAATTCTGGTGCTGTTTGTTTTGTGCATATGCAGGAGGTCCATCAGAGTGGGGTCTGACAATGGCCTGTTTGCAAGGCATAGAGCTCCCCCTCAAAAGCCTGTTGGAAACAGAATACAGGGATATGGCCTTGAGGCGGTCTGCATAGGACATATTACTTATGCCCTGTATTCTTTTAGTGAGGAACCTCTGTGGACATTCAAATTGTTGGATATGCCTGGTTAGCTACATACCAAAAGGGGCATTGCACTCAATGATAGTCTGATGAATGAGGAATACAGTGGAACAATGATTTCCTAGGACTTAGATCCCACACTTTTGTTTATAAGTTGCACAACATAGAATGATTTAATATTCTAATTAATAATAAAAGAACAAGAAAATACTCAGTATACACACACACACACACACACACACACACACACACACACACACACACACATATCCAATAACATCAGAGTTCAAAATCACAGGAAATATTTAAAACAACATTGAAGGACAGTCTCAAATAAATAAAAAAAAAACATCTAAACTATGCTTCACTATATTCCTGACTGAATCTAACAGAATTATACCGTTTCCTAGACTTGCTTACTCATAGCAAGGCAGATGTGTGGTGGATGGATCTTGTCAGGTCAAATACATAATACAGAATGCTCAGTCTCTCTCAGAGAGGTCTTAAATTAATATCTCAAATATTACTGCTAGGATAGCTTGCAGGATGACATCACTTCTTGTCATCTGACTATATCCTAGGTAAAAAAAAAAACACTGATGTAGCTTATAGCATTTAGCATCTACCTGTGAAAATACACAGACAAGACTTTTCTTAAATCTAAGGCAGATCATGGAAGTCTTAAAAACAATAAAAATACTTCCAAGACAATACAGTGAAACTCTAGTTCTAGACATTGTGTCAGTTGCTGCATTGAAACTGAAAGATAATATCATTAATTTCAACTATTTTTCTGAAGTTTTGCAAGTTAATCATCTATATTCCAGTTTACCCTTTTAAAATATATACAGCTAACCAGTTACAATAGTGTATGTACATTTCTGTTCTGTTCCAGTAGGGAACACTGTGGTTACATTTTTAAGTTCAGTACTTTACAACACACACTTCTGTACTAGCAGTTTGATATACAGACAACATACAGTTCTAATACATTTGTAACAGAAGCATAAGAATCTTGTTTATATTCATAAATGACATATAATTATTTACAAAATTCCAGCTAGATTGGCTGGCAGTATCTCCTTTCATGACCCCCCCCCCGAAGACTAAAGCTAGTTTATCAAATGATCTTTGAGAAACACTGCTTGAGAGGGTGCAGCAGACCCTCCCTATCATGGTAAGGTTTCATCATGTTCACATGGTACAGTTTGTGCCCTTGCCTTCTCCCTAGCAGTTCTTCCATGTAGTTAACATCACTGACCTTCCTTACCACTTTGAAGGGTCCCACCCAAGCTGCCTGCAGCCTGTTGTGCCTGACAGGAATGAAAACCATAACCTGCTCTCTAGCTTGAGCATTCATGTCATACCAGACCTTTTTTCTGCTCTTTGGCTTCTGCCAGGTTCACCTGGACCAAGCCCCTGAGTTCCCTGAGCCTTGTCCTGAGGTTTAGGACATATGCCACAACAGACTCCTTGTTGGATTCAGACTCACCCTCTCACTCATCATGAATCAAATCTAGAGGGCCCCTCACCTTATGCCCATACAGTAACTTAAAGGGTGAAAACCTGTGGATTCCTGGGGCACCTCTCTGTAAGCAAGCAACAGATGAGGCAAATATTTGCCCCACACCCTCTTAAACTGTCCTGCAAGTGCACATGGCATGGTCTTTAGTTTAGAGTTTAACCTCTCAACCAGACTATTAGTCTGAGGATGGTAGGGGTGGTCTTTAGTGCTACACCCCATAGTGCTTCCTTAAACAAGCCAGCAGGTCTGATATGAAACTGGTATCTCTGTCAGTCAGTATTTCTTTTGGGAAACCTACCCTGCTGAAAATCTCTACCAAAGCATTGGTCACCTTTTCTGCCTTGACGGAGGACAGAGCCACTGCCTTAGGGTATCTGGTAGCATAATCTACTACTACTAGGATATAATTTTTCCATGTGGAACCTGGGGTGCTCAGAGACACCAAAATATCCATAGCTACCCTCTGAAATGACTCCTCAATCACAAGCAAAGGCATCAAATGAGCCTTGATCTTGTCTCCTGCCTTGCCTACATTCTGGCACTCCTCACAGGTCCTGCAGTACCCTGTTACATCTCTGGAAATCCCAAGCCAATAAAAGTTCTGCATAATGCGTCTCTTTGTATGCTTTATGCCCATATGACCTGCAAAGGGAATATCATGGACTATGGCTAGAAGTGCCAGACAGTAGGCTCTGGGCACTACCAGCTACTGTATTCTCTCACATTCTAGCCTTCCCTCTTTGTCCCAGTATACAGACTTCCCCCTTCCCTTGAGAAACAGGTGCCTCCTGACTACCTCCCTCAAGCATTGTAATGTAGGGTCTGAGAGCTGAGCCTGTCTCAGCTCTCTCTTTGTAACCATTCTCCGCTCCCCTTCCACAGGAAGTCTGGCATTCACGAACAGCAGTGCCTCCCTGTCAGCCTGGGTACTACTATTACTCACCTCTGCCCTTGCAGTCACCCTTTCCAAGGAAACATCAGTACCCACAAGCAACTGTGTCTTACCTTCAGTCTCACTGCTATAGGGTAGCTCCCTCTCTGAAGTAACCACCGCACCAGTCCTGGCTTCAAGTGTGTGGTCTGTCTGGGTCTCCTCAGGCTACCAGACCCACATACTTGCTCCCAAGCATGACTGCATGTCACTGCATGCACACAAGGTACTGCATTATCAAAATCATTCCCTATCAAGACATCTGCAGGGATATCCTCAAACACACCTACTTGCCTCCTTCCTTTTACATCCTCCCAGTCAAGATGAAACCTAGCCAAAGTTATTTGGAATGGGGTCCCTCCTAAAGCTCTGACTGGAGTAGACTGCCCAAGCAAGCAGTGCTCCTCTTTAACCATTGCAGTCTTCACAATGGTTAGGTCAGAGGCTGTGTCTCTCTTAGCAGTGGCCTGTTTCCCATCTACTCTAGACAGGATATAACCAATTGTGGTAATTTGGTACCCTTGTTGTTTCCAGACAACGTACTGCTGACATTCTGTCATCCTGACTTACTGGCTCTCCCACCTTGCCTCCGTGGACATCTATATGCTACATAGCTCCACTAGTTGCATTTAAAACATTTAACCCTTGGTCCTGGCCATGTACCTGGACTAGTGGCTTCCTCTGCTACTGGCAGACTCTGTAGGGGCAGTTTAGGCTGCCCACCATGGGTTCCCTTAGACCCATTAACAGCACTAGGAATTCATTTCATGTGCAGTGATGCCCTGCTTGCTAGGTGTAGGTTCCCTTTTTCCACAACTAATTTGCAGTATTGCATTGCCTATCTGCCAACCAGATTTTCATGTCCTCAGGCAAAGTGCTAAGGGCTTGTATCCCTCACCAAAAAGTCTGCCAGCCCTTCAAAAGTGGTGACCTGACACTTACTCACCCATCTATGAAAATAATGCTTAACTCAGCAATATATTCACACACACTTCTTCTACACTGCTGAGTTGCCAGAGAAGAAAGAAAATGCAAGTCGCACCTTCTATTCATCAATAATTATTAGTGCTATAGTCTAGGGGACCACTGAGGAACCTAGCTCTTATTGCTAGTTGCCCCCAAGCACTATATGGTTAAGTGACTTGTGCAAGGTCACACAATAGGCAAATGAGGGTGGAGGGAATCAAACCCTGTACCACACGAACTACAGCTCACAGCCTTAACCCTCGCTACCAACTGCCAACAACTTTTTGCTTTAGAATTTGTTACCAGTAATGCTTTAGAATCACTACTCCAATTTGCTAAAAAATAACTAATTCAGGTATTTTTGTTTCTCCCTGATAAGCTAGCCATTGCTATAAGTTCAAGACTAGAATTATAGTGCAGCTGCACTGAGCATTTTCAGTGCAGGCCATGGAGAATGTAACTGCCAGGAGTAGGACAGCCTTCTGTGCAGTAGCAAAGTTACTCTCTGAAAAATGATGGTTAAGAAACATCGTAATGGTTAACCATAGTACACTACAACATGTGACCACTGCCACTCCATCTGATATTTCCATACAAGATAAGGCTCATCCACAATAATATGGTGCCCTTCCTCCACATGCTGCACTGCAGTATCAGTAATGGAAAATGAATCTAACTACCTGCTGCAAAATGGAAGCTACAGCCTTCTGATCTGCCAGCACAAAAAGGAAGTGTGCTAACTGTTGAACTACTGAGACTGTAATAAAGGAATGGTACCAGTACTATACTGTTTACAGCAGGGCCTGTTTTTGTCTAGCATCTCTCCTCCCCATTGAGTGCAGCAATGAAAACATTGTTGCAAGTGATCTTTTTATATGGACACCAAAGGGCTAGTTGCTAACAGTGTCTTTTGACATTGAATCCTTTCTTTATGTCACATATGCATTAGATGCTTCTGCTGAACACGGCAACAATGATTTCATGGCAATGCACTACACTGAGAGCCTGGAAATACTAAATATGGAACATCTAGATACTCCTACGCCAGACTTCTGAAACAGAAAGATATCTGGGGCTGTAGCAGTGATTTGCTTCAAACACAAATTACTTAATTTAATGTGACATTAGTCACTTACAGCAGAGTGCGGAGGATGAACTAAACAGCAACTAGAATACACTACAGTACTGGAGAAATATATATGCTGTACTTCCAACACATTAAAAATGTCTGTTGGTTTGAAATATACAAAAAAAATTGCATATGCAATATGTTGGCAAATGGAGCAGGGTAGTATACCCCCCCCCCCCCGCCTGCCCTCCAGCTGACCATCAACTGCTCTCTATGGCTGCTACCATAATCTCTTTTACTTTAAAGTCGTTGGTACTATCCCCCAAGGCTGGGACCACACCAGGGGTGAGTCAGGAAGGAGACTGGTAAATACTTTGGCTACCACAACAATCATAAGGTTTCGGGTTGTCAATTACAGAAAGTGTGAGCAAATCTGCACAAAGATGAGTAGAGTACGCTTTTTTAAATTAATGCCAGAAAGGCATTCTACCTTCCAAAACTATCAGTATCACATATGTTAGGTGCAGGACCTCAGACATTGTATTTTTTACCCCCAACCCAAATACATATACAAAAACACACAGTCTCCTGGTCTGATTATGTAAGCCTTGTAGCAAAATTGACCACCAATACCTCTAATGATCAAGAGCAGAAGACGAAGAAAGATGGTTCTCTGCAGAAGTCATTGAGCTAAATATAAAATTCTTCCTCATGTGAATATTTTATTCATTTGCCAGCTAAAGTATAACAAATACATAATTTTTCACAAATAAAGTTATTTAGAGAGATTTTTGTAATATTTATTAAACTAGTGAGAAATGATCATTGATATGTAGCCCAGACAAATTATTTGGATTCAAATAATTGCCCAAATGCTGAAAGTTTCTGAATAGGATGGGACCAATATGGCTAACACATGCTTACCTATCCTAGGATAAAGGCAATTGTGTGTTTGCCATGGTACAACAGAAGGTATTCCAATTGCTAGAGATTAGGGAAAGATATCTTGTGCAAGGACTGGACAGGCAGTCCCCGCTAAGCAGTGAGTGGCTTTATAGCTGATATCTATACAAACAGCCTAGTTCTTTCTAAGAGGCATGTAATATTGTAGCTGGAATCGGTGCATGTGCGGAAGCAGATGTACATCAGTGGCCAAAAAGGGAGTCTTAGGAGAAACAATAAAGTAAGGATGCCTCCTGGCTAGCTGGACCACGTTCTTCTGTGGCCAGCTTCGCTTATGCGGACTGAATGGGCCAGTCAGCTTGAGAGAGAGGTAATAAAAACTAAGTGAACAATGTAGAAACATTATATAACATTTTATGTTATAGTAAGGATTTTAATACAACTTTCCTGCACCATACTGTTTCGTCCTCCACCCTCACCCCATAAAACTAGTGGTATAAAACAACCGTAAAGTCAGTGACACAACCAGTAACACACTCGCCTTAGCTGCAGAAAGCTATAGGTTCTATTCCCACACCAGGTAAATCAACTGCTAACACTATAGTGTAGCATAGGATACTGCAGTCCTCCGTATGAAATGTTAAACCTTGGCCCCATCTGCTCCAGATCCCATGGCACCTACTGAAAAAAGTGAGGGATGATCTGCGATACCCTAGCCAAACTTTATCTATTAATATAAATAGCACATCGGGTCTCCTCTTCAGGTTGGAACAAACCCGGTCAACAAAGAAATACGTAAAGAAAAACATCCTATTATTTCAATGCTCGGCTCCCTTAACTTGTTGTCTTAAAAGTCAACCAGCACTTCAGGATACTGTACCTCAACTGCTGTTTAGGGCCATTTACTATAGCTGCAGCCAGTGCTGTTGCTGATCCTGACTTTAGGCGATTTCCTCACGTCAAGTAACACCCACCAACATTCACTTCCAGATTAACTCCTGGCATACACTGTTACAAATCAGGAGTCGAATTCTGTAATGCTATAACAAACTCAACAACTGCCAACAAAGTAGCATTTCTTATCCTCAAAAATAGTTCCTGGATCCCACCTTTACCCACAGCACCTGGATTAATACTACAAGCATTCACTTAGAATACATTTCAGATAAAATAAAACCAGAATACCGCAATCTGTCCTTTTCAACTCATGACCAAGCGCGTCAAGACGATCTCATAAATATTGTTTACGTATTGTGAATATTCATCACGCAGACTCGCGTCACTTTAGGGAGTGGTCAGGTAGTGGCAGTGGGCGGGGTTTGCTACTGCGCATCCGTGGGGTACTAAGACTACATTACACCGATAAGGCAGACCGAGTTTTTCATCTGGGTTGTGACTGCTCATTTAGAATCGGAATCAGGTAACTCCTCGTACTAATACATCTTCTTCGGTTAACAGACGGGGAAGAAAAGGGCAGAAGCATCTTCTTCCTGCCAATAACTGCTGTATGAAGGATTAATGGTTTTGGCTTGCATCGGGTTGTGAGCAGACGTCTCTTGTTTTTCCGTTAGAAATCCAGCAAGCGGCATTATCACTCACTGGGTGTCGCAAGAGCAAAGACTAAATAAATAACTAATGGACTAGCAACTGCAGAGACATTGGGATATAATCCACCCAACCACATTCAGTGAATCTGACATTCCAGGGGTAATACCTCCACACACGCCTCTCACTGCAGGACCTTTCCTCATCACCATCACTGCCATCTTTTTTGCATTTTTATCTGACATAGACTGTAAACTCTGCAGCATCATGGTGGTTTTTAATGGTATGTTAAAGATCCGAATCAGGGAGGCACTGGACCTGAAACCCACTGCTTGGTCTTTGCGGCATGCAGTGGGCTCACGGCCACAAACCTTCCTCCTTGACCCTTATATTGCACTCAACGTAGATGACTCCCGCATTGGACAAACCTCCACCAGGCAGAAGACAAACAGCCCCTCCTGGAATGATGAGTTTGTCACTGATGTCTGCAATGGCAGGAAGATAGAGCTAGCAGTTTTTCATGATGCCCCAATCGGCTATGATGACTTTGTGGCCAACTGCACTATCCAGTTTGAAGACCTGCTGCAGAACGGTAGCCGCCACTATGAGGACTGGGTAAGCTGAGCTCTACTATGTTTGGGTCTCTCCTTCTCTTCCTCTGCGTGAGGAGGAACTCGGGATTCCTATCAGATTTTTCTTTCCGTACCCCACATGGTTTACTGCACTAAAATTGGTACAGCTGTTAGCTGGAACCTACTGTCCACTCTGTGTGTGTGTGTGTGACTGACTGGAGGGTGGGCACAGCCCAGCTGTACTGCAGCCACAACAATTGCAAAGTTATGTTGCATGATTTCTTGACATGTAACTGTACCTTATCCCTTGTGTGTATCTAAGCTGATATAAAAATTGAAAATACCTTTTCTGGCCCAGAAATGGAGAAGAAGGTATGTCCTTATTGGTTCTCCTGGATGGATGTAAGGAGGGCACAGGGTGTACTGGTGCTAGCACAGATATGACTGGTATCCTTAGAATGTAGCTAGATCTTGCAGGAGGATGACAGTTAACTAAAAATTAGAACTGTTACCTTTAGAGACACACAAAGTGCATGTGAGCCTTTATGCTTCTGTGTGTATGCTGGGCAGTAAGACAGCTGGGGAGAAGCATTACTTTCCTAGACAGCAGAAGGTTGAAGGATTGCCATGAGGTTATATTACACTGTTCTCATAAATTAAAACTATTTTCTCTGGAGACTGATGACATGATTTGTTCTGACTACTGTGCTTGACTTTGGTCTTAATCTGATCTGACTGCACTGCTTATTACATTAAGCATGGACTTTGGCCAGAATCACAGCCCTGCTGGGTTGGAGTGGACATGCTTTCTCATGTTTACTTATTTCTGCATATATTCCAAGATTTATAGTGTATAGGCCAGATAGTGAGTTTGGTTTTATTGCTGAATAATGTATAATAATTCATGTTTTTATATTTGGTAGGAGTCACACTCTGTATCCATCTTCCTCCAATTTTAAGAGTAAACAGGATATTTATAACATAGGTAGGATCTCTTTATGATTCCAGTAGTTGCCAGATGGAAAAATATATTTGTTAAAAATATTTGTCAGTTTGGATGTTTATGTACAGATCAAATTAGGATATTTTGAAATAAAATGACCGTCACATGTGTGAGTCAGACAGCTTGTTTGACAGCCAGTAGCCAAACTGACCACAGGTTCATAAAGTCCATTTAAGTGTAACTAAGTTTGTTTCCGGAGAACAGCAGCAAGATCATACATTTGTAGGTAGTAGTATGTTACTCATTGGTAGTTGGTAGATGATGCCAGGGAAATGACAACTGTGAACTAGTCAAATGTCACAACCTTAACAGTTGTGCAGCTGGCTGATGTTGGAACTGTAACAGATCTATGAACTTGTAATATTAGCCCAATTGTAGAACTAAGTTTCTGTACTACCAGATTTGTGTAGGAAAAGTGATTAGCAGTTACGCTGTGTAGCAAAATTGCACAGGTCCTCTTTTGCAGAATTTGTATGGTTTTAACATTGGAAATGACTGTGGTTGTCCAGATAGTAACCACTATGCAAATATTTTAGTAAGGGTTGTGTCAGAATCAACAGAGAGCAAAGCTGTGCATTAACTGACTCTAGCACAATGCATTTAAGTGTAGCAGGGCGTATAGCTTATGAAAGTGGCTTCCTATGTCTGCCTGTTACTGATAATAGAATGACAATATTATTGAACTTGCTTCTTAATTTGGGTCTCTTGTGGTTGGATGTCTGTATTCATGCATAGAGCTGGCAACTTTGATAATAAACCCCAGTCCACTGAGGCTGCCTTGGAAATGAGAAGTGCTGTGGCACTGTTTCTGTTGGCATCAGAAGTGGCTTGGCTGCACAGAACATGTTTAGTAGGTTTGTTGGTTGAGGTAGAAAAAGGTATAATGTCTGTCCAAGTTACTGTCTTTCTTTGAGGTGGAGTGGGAGTTGGTTTGAAAATGATAACAGGCATACATATTCTCCAAGAGCTAAGGGTCAAGAAAATGTTAGGCATGATTTTTCAAAATGGAGGAATGGTAGTTGATAATGTCATATCTGCTTGTAATGTAGTTGCACTAGGTCGTTGTGGCCTGTAATGTAGTGCTTACTTTGATGTTGGGGGGGGGGGGGCTGTTGAGCTTTAGGTTTGAAGGAAAGCCCCAAAATACTGAGATTGTGTATGGTGAAAAAGGAATAATCCTGAACCACAAAGGGTAGTAAAAAAAAAACACAACCCCAGCATATGTCAAATATACTATGTTAAATTATTTTATATAGAGCTGTAGTACTTCATACAGTGCAATCCTATACAGATCTTTGACTAGTTTGTTTTCTGAACTGTGTACTTAGGAAAGGTAACATGTACTACTGATTTGTAATAAGGAATAGTGCATATGCACAAATTCTCACTGTATTACATTTTTGCTTTGAACCTTTAATTGGTAAACAGAGGTGTTGGTATCTAGAGCATAAATTTGAATGATAACATTACAGTGTAATGTAAACAAATTTGTTGTTTGTTTATGCGGATTTACTTAATTTTAAGTGCAGTTTTACTTTAAATTTGAATGTGAAATGGCTAATCAGATTGTTATAAACATAAATGTATAACTAACATGATTTTGAAAGTAATGTTTGCTTTTATTAGAAAAAAAATTCTCATTTCAGGCTGAAAACATGGCAGAGTCGTCAAGATGTGGTTGTATGTTTGAGAATTTTTGCAGTGTACCTAATACAGAAGGAGCATGCTAGGATGCAGCATTCGGTACAAAATGTGAAGCTCTTTGCTTACCTTTTTTCTGCCGTAGCAGTGGTATCATGTCCTGCCATTCTTCAATCACATCATCTAACAGCAGCACATGTAACAGACTTGGGGAAAGCCTTAGTAGGGTCATGTGATCCATTCCATCACGTTTTCCCATTTTTTTTCCTGGTAGCACTAATCTAGAAAAAGGACAGCATTTCCTGGTAGCACTAATCTAGAAAAAGGACAGCATTTCCCTCTGTAGCAGTCAGCCTTTTTGAGTGCCCTGTTCTCCTCGTGCTGACTTGATAGTACTAGTCACTGCTCAGTTGTATTGTCTGTGTTCATAGCGTAAGTGTCTGTTTCACTTTCATAATGATTACAGTTTTTGGGTATATTGATAATTTGGGGTGTAACCACTGTAAAATTACAAAAAAAAAGTGACTGATACATTTTTGGCCACTTGCATGGAGTAGTAAAATCCACAGAAGAACGCAAAGAACCACTTCAGGAACTGCAACAAAAATTCTTTATTAAAGATGAGTGCGTTCGTCTTGTGACCTACAGGGCTTCATCAGATACTATTCTTGTTATTTACATTCGTTTAAATATCCTTCGTAGTATCACACTATCTAAAGGCCATTCTTGTCTTCTCCCTTTTAAAGCAACACAGACTTGTACATAGTTACATTATGAAGACTTAATATAAAATCACTTGCATGGAGTCACAGAGGGAGATTTCATTAAATTAATTTTTAGCTTCAAGCTGACTTTCGGCTAGCCTGATTTTTTTTATATAGCTGCATTTCTAATTTCTCTCTCTTTTTTGACCTCTTTGTGCAGTGCTTCAGTTGAATTATTCTAGAAGGAATAAATCATTAGTCACTTTTTGCATCCATAAAACAAAAGACACACTGAAGGAACAACCATTTGGCACAGCAGTAGCTGATTAGCGCTTCTTGTTCCATTAGCATGTGCTGAGGAATGAGCCAAGGAGCATTCTGAGCATCAGGGGGGGGTGAGCTGGGAAAAGTATGTTTTTGGATGCTTTTCCTCACTGGGCAGTAGCTCGCCATATGGTTATACTGTAGACATGATAACAACATTTCATAACATTTTGCAAAAGTGATAAGAAATGCAGCAGCTTTTCCAAAGTACCTCCTGTGCTTGTGTTTACTGCACTTGAAGACTGGATCTGTAGTATACTCAGTAGACTTTGTAGTTACTGGCCGAATAACACAAAGCTCTTCTTTTTGTAGCTTGCTAACAATATTGCTTGCTGCAGTCCCATGCACTGTTGCCAAGAGGTAGAGTTGTAATCTTGAACCTTTTGTGCTAATGTTAAAGGATGGGTGACTTTTATATAGACCTGGAGCTTAAACCAAGACAAACATACACTACATAACTATTTAACATAGTTCATAAATGAAATAGCAGAGCACCTGATGCATGACATACATGGGACACTGCTTATAGCTTCTAAGAAACTGTCACAAGTCCTTTCTGGTTCTGAATTTGTCGATTACAAAATTGACTGGAGTGTGGTTATACAGAATCCATTTCAAGAGTTCATTTTAGCACAAATTAGCAGTATATGCAGTTGTAGAACAGGTAGGTACCCATGTGAATGATCCAGAATTCCTTCTTAATGATTCTCTGAGCAAAAGCAATATAGAGATGCTGTGGAATGACAGGTTTTACCTGCTACACTGCACTAAAGAATTCATTTTTTTCTACGGCCGTTTACCACATAAAAGCAAATTCTGTACTATAAGTTCAAACCACATTCAGTGAGTATATTGCAGGGTGTAATTTTGATTAATTAGGAATAATGCATAACAGTACAGATTACGTGTAGCTATAACCTGGGAAATGTTTCATTTGTTAAATGGCAGACATAAATAAATGCAAATAGCATGTAGGGGAACATGCCCCTTTTGAGAGATGAAGATTAATCTAAGAGTTGTCACATTTATAGATGACTGCATGGTATTCAAGGTATAACCACTGTGATGAACCAGTATTTGCTGCCATCTTTGGCTATATCTATGTATGTGAAGGGTAGCATAGTTTGCTGTGTTTGTGTATGCTACTGGGAGAATGCAACAAAAGTAATGGAAACAATGCCTTGGATAAATGTATTGAAAGGTTGTTCATTGCAAAGTGAACCATGCAAGATTTTTTGAAACCAGCCAGATGCAGTGTTTTAGATTACTGGCATCATTGTCATAATTTAGGGCAGTAGGGACAATAGAGTTCTAGCAAAAATAGAGAGCATATTGTAAACTATGGCATTTGGACGCGTCTTGTGAGGTAGGAAGGGTGTGAAAGGGTGTATGGGGGTGGAATTAACTCTCACACTTGCTTCAGTGCTGCAGCCTCTGATGGAGTCTTAGTAGACTGATGTGCACAACATTCCTACCCCCAGCACATGGTCATAACCCTGAATTAGTGGTGCTGAGTAGCAGTTTGTGTGTGTGTCTTATGCATGCACATAGGCTTGCAGGAACTACATTTTGGAAAGCACGCAGGAACTACATTACTACATTTTGGAAAGCACGCAAGAACTACATTTTGGAAAGCACAATCTGTACGTATGCATAAGCTCAATCAAATGGTTCCTTGGTATCACAGCAACCGAATCAAGTAGTGCATCTCTCCTATGTAGTATTTTAAAATGAATGTTGTATGTGTGGTTTTCTATTTGTTTTTGAAATTAAAACACTAGAATATGCCATTGACTGAAAATGCTTGTACTTTAATTATCGTGTGTAGTTGGTGGTTTTCTACATGCATAATTTTGAGTTGAAGAAGAAAGTCATCAAATGCAAAGGAAAGAGGTCAATAAGGATAGCACCATTGCTATCCCAATACTAGGAAGGGATGGCATTTCAAACAGTACATGTGAAACCTAGGACAGAGGAGTATGCCTCAGCCAGCGTCACTAAACACAACTCTTTGTGCTGTTCAAACAGACTGGTACTTCCAAAAAGAGGTGTGCATGATTCCAGTGCCTTTTACTGGAGACTGAGTTCTGCTGCTAGCGTAACGTCAGATCAAGGAGATGAAGTCCCCCGTGATGAGTAATGGTGCTTTTGTCTAAGCTGTGAGTGCAATTAAGATAGGTACAGAAGTATAGCAGTAGATGCCTGCATAAGCCCACACGCTGTGATGATGACAGAGTTCGCAGAACTGGATATCATTATAAATGCTGGGGTTTCTGCTTTAGCTGGCAGAAATCATAAAAGTGTGTACATGCAAGTTTAATTGTAACTGGGAATGGAGTCTTGACTTTCATGCTTGCAGCAATCTGCTGTACGCTGGAGAGAAGGACTAGGACTTCCACACTAGAATTTGAGTGTGTACGTGGGTTGGGGTGGGTGAGCAGGGTGCATCTGCTGTTCTGGGAGTTAATAATTCAGCTTCACTGAAATGGGGCTGGTTGTTTTGATAATCTGTTTCCTCCTTGGATGGTGATAGTTGTTGTTTGTATTTGGTAATTGGGTAGTTGTGTAGAGTTCAGCTTTCTGATGAATTCCCTTTTGCAGGAAAGGCCTGTATGCCTTAACTAGTCATTCCAGTACAAAACAGTGTAAGAAAAGACAAAAATAGGAGTTAATACCTTTAATTGTTGGTTTGTTCATTTGCCAGGTTGGTGGACTGCACTGCACCTTAACCCCTTTCCTGTTACAGCTTAAGCCAAAGGCAGTCATAGTTATGCAAACAATTATCACTACATTATAATGTATTGTATAAAAGTGCAGAAAATGTTTTCACTGCGAGGTTACAGTGAGCATAACTGCAGGCATTAATAACGAAACCTGTATAATATTGTTTATATTCTGGCATTGTATTCTGCCATGTGATGAACACTATATGTTTAGGCATTTTATAATGGATTACTGTAATCAGTTAAAAATGTGGTTGCTGTGTTAAATGGTTTTAACTTTGGAGTAGAGATTCCTATCCATTTTTGCAATTTATTCAAAGTGTACTTGTAAAAGGTACATCCAGTTCCTCTGTGGCAAGAGCTTGAAGGAAATATTATAGTGAGCAAATTTTTTAGGGATAATGCTATTAGAATATCAGTAAGATTTTGTGAATTTGTCTCAGTTTATCTCTGCTCTTAGATTATTGATGCAGAAAATCATAGTATCTTGTTGAACTGCAGACTGACTTTTTGTAGGTTGTGAGGCTTATTTACATAGCCTTTGAACAGCAATTAAAACACCAAGGTATTAAAAACATGTATTTCACTTCTGTATTCCTATGCATAGCATAGATTAGGTACTGTCGGTCTGAAGCAGTCTTCTTAGCTCTACATCCCTTGTCCGATTGTTGTCAAAGATAGAGATAGTCTTAACTTTTGCACTGTTATATATATATATATATATATATATATATATATTATATTAACTTTTGTACTAATATGTAATTATGGATTTTCAAAAGAAGGCTCTTATATTAAATTGTGCAAAACAACCCTGCCTCTGTATTATCTTACTATTTTGTTCTCAGTGTCTGTTTTCCATTCATTACCACGACATTCCATTTTCTTCACAAACCTTTCCTCTTGATACAATATCTCCACGGCATAACTTGTCTTCTGCTACCCAGAGTGTGTTTGTGTTGATGGACCTATACAAAGTGCAGTCCGCTAATAAGAGCTAAAAAGGAGAATATGCTCATAGATGAGTACAGCTGAATGTCTTTTAGATAAGTGGGGACATTTTCAACATGAGTCATAACATCTGAACTGTTTAACATTATATTTAATGGGTATTTGTAAAAACATATTTCAATCACTAAGCTATGTATAGTGGCACCACCATTTATTTACTCTTTCTTTTTGGACACAAGTGACAGTATTTCAGCAGTCATTGTCTGTCTTCTTTCTCTGCTACCTCAAAGCTGTTAATCACACAACCGGCAAATGGAAAATGTGTAACACAAATCACTTTGATGATAAAAGTTTTGCTTTTAAAATATTTCATACACCATCCAAAGTGCAAACTAAAACTCCTTCAAGTGAAACATCCTGTTTCCCTCCCCTCAGTATGTCGTGTTCTTTTACAGTTGCAAGAGTTGTTAAGTCTTGAGAAAGTAAAAACTATACACGTGTGTGTGTGTGTGTGTGTATATATATATATATATATATATATATATATATATATATATAAATACATCTGTATATATACATACACACACACACATATGTATACATGCATATATATATGTGTGTGTGTGTGGGTTTGTTTGTTTTTGTCTTTCGGCTTTTCCCGGTTAGGGGTTGCCACAGCGGAACTCCGGTCCGCTAATGATTGGCAGTAGATTTTTACGTGCTGGCTTGCCGGGCCTAACGCACAACCTATGTAAATATATGTATATATACACATGTATGCATGCATATATATATGTGTGTGTGTGTGTGTGTGTGTGTGTGTGTTTATGTATGTATATATATATATATATATATATATATATATATATATATATATATATATATACATATACACACACACAAATATACATGTGTGTGTGTGCCTCAACTGCTGAAGTCATTGATTTTTTTCACCCTGTTGCATATTTTAATATTTCTTTTTTTATGATGTACATAGTTAAAAACAGTGAGTTGAAGTAATTTATTCCTGAGGTCATACCACTTGTGTAGGCCTACAATTCCCCTTGCTGTTCTGTTGGTACATAGGTTCTGTAGGCAGTTAAAGCACCTGTGATGAACTGTTGACAGATTAAATGTTGTTTCTGTGTCATGGTAAGCAGTGTTAAGCCTATGAGCCATAGACCTGTAGCATAATGCACCCTAAAACTTCGACATTACAAAAGCCATCTTGCGCCTGCTGCTACATTCTTTTGAACTCTGCAACTTTCACTGTAGATAGTAATTGCATAACAGAGAGAAACGCTGAGGAAGTCTGCATCCACATTACCTTTTTATCCAGTGTCTTGCTTCTCTGCAGCAATTTGTGGGAGAGACTGCAACAGTCTCACTGACTTATTGCATCTCTTTCATCTTTGAGTTGTATCGAGGAAGTAAGGCTTTCAGCCTCTGTATAACGTAGTTGCTTCTTTTGTCTGCTAGTAACAACTGTAATGTGTCAGATGTTATTGTTTTTTTGCTCTTGCTTGAATAGGAAATACAGAGGTGGTGCCTACGTCATAGAAAAATGTGCTTGTTGCACCATTGTATAAAGCTTGTGTGTGTGTTAGGGGTCAGTTGATTTTGACCTTTCTGGTTGTTAGCTCAGGGGATTAATACTTTGAGCTGTTAGTAAGCCACTTAGGCACAGGGTTTGATTCTCTCCACCTTCTTTGGCCTTTAGTGTGACTCTGAGCAAGTCAGTTAACCACACAGTACTCCCACATTGCTCTTGAAAAAGCGCAGTGTTTCCAGTGGGCTTTCCTGGTCAACAAATAGATGAAATTAAATAAATGACCTAGTCGGCCTTAACAGGTTTGATTGCTATAACTTGTTTTATAAATGTGTGTGTGTGTGTGTGTGTGTGTATATGTATGTATGTATGTATACATATATATATATATATATATATATATATATATATATATATATATAATTCTTGGTTACACGAACGTGCAATGAACCGTTAAGGAACACAGATGCCGAAGTACACTATAGTAGGGAAATGGAATTGGTATATTTAAGTAGGGTGTGTGTGGGACAGCCCGCCACATGAGGGGTGCAAGGGGGCTTGCCCCCCCCTGCAAAAACAATGTTACTGTGTTCTTTATCGGTTTGTTGAACCGTTGTTCGCAGAAGTGCACTTTCGCGTAACCACGGGTCTACTGTTTATATTCGAAGAAGTGAGTTTTCGAATATATACAGCAGACCTATATATATATGTGTGTGTGTGTGTGTGTGTGTGTGTGTGTGTGTGTGTGTGTGTATATATATATATATATATATATATATATATATATATATATAAATATATATATACATATATATAATGTGTGTGTGTATATGTGTATATCTAGCTGTATCTGTCTATATATATATATATATATATATATATATATATATATATATATATATATATATATGTGTGTGTATTTATTATTTATCTAAACCATACTTTTTTTTTTTTTTTGGTGAGTTGTTGATTATCTAAATCACATCTCATCTAAATGTACCTTAAAATAAAGAAATGCACCTTTCAGGTGAGAGCTTTCTGAACACATCTGAGACCAGTAGAGCAGGACATCGGTTGAGAACATTTTTTGGCTTGGCTCTACTTGAAGCAGTTGCTTGGTGGTTAGAGCGAAATGGTTTCCTTTTGCAGTTTGCTAACCAGAACCCCACCATACATTCGCACTTGATTTGACTGAATAGCAGTAGTCTTGCAAAAGGGTTCTTCTAAGGTAAGGTGTGGGACAGGGCCAGGGCTGTGGTTAGCATGTATCAGTAAGATGGTATGGGTGGGTTGTCTTAACATGACTGGCTTCATGTTCCTTCAGGTACCACTTTTCTAAATTTTTCTGATTCGTAGGTTGCCGTACAGCTGAGGTTTTCCGCTAATGGGAACGTCAGCTTGGGGGTGGGGGTCTCACTGCCTGAGCTGCATGGTGATGAGGCAATCCAAGTAAATGGCTAATGCAAATTTGCTTTGTGGTCTCCCCATGAAATGTCCGCAACTCGCATTTTGCAAAGGTGAGGCCATTGTAAGTACTTTGGGTGTATATTTATTTTTGCAGACGATGTTAGAGAACATCAGCATCTTTTATCAAAGTAATTATGATAGACATTCTGGGGGCAGTCAGTATAGGCTTGTCTTCCTTCTTAGTGTTGGAGCTAGGATCATAGAAGAGATTGGGTTCTCACAGTTAGTGTTTCACTTCAGCTGTTAGCATGCATTCTAGGACATGAGGGGTTCAAGGAGGATCTTTGAATATATTTGCATAAGTAGTATCACAGGTTGTATGTTGGGATCTACAAATCAGGATGTGGTAGTTGTAGCCGACTGTCTTAGTCTAAGAAGGGCTTGATTCATTGAATTCTGTCCTGTTCAGTTTGTCTTGTAGGACAGCAGTACTTTGTACTCATCAACATTATCACTGCGTTCTTCAGGACATGAGGTGGCGGAGTCGTTTTGTCATTGCCTGTTGCTCCTGCAACATAACAACTTTATTTGTTTCAGTACTCCGTCTGTGTGAGTAGCACACGGACACACTGTAGGAAGATCTAAACTGCCCAACATGCTAAATGGGCCTTGCTCTAAGTTTTGCTGAACTGGAAAATAACTTGCTGTACAATTGCAAGCACCCTTCCTTACTTTGAAGCACTGCCTGTTGTATGGCAAAGTTTAAGTGAATTCTTCTAAAGTGAATGTATTGCTCTTCAGTGAAAAAAATCTCAGATGGGTTTCCACCTCCATTGACTGAGTTTTAGCTCCTGGTTAGAAAACTAACACACATTTGGATACAAACGTAAAAAGCTGTCTAGGATCACTGTCCTACTCTGTTGTCCTTTTCCTCAGTAGCTTTCTTTTGTAACGCACACCAGCTGAATTCTGTCTTAAATATTCATGTGAGTGTGATACTACAAAATAATTCTGTAACATTCCTTTATCAAACAATGGCTTAAGTGCCTTACTAGCTAAATGTATTCCTCTGGTTATGTTCTGCAGAAAGGCTTACATGGTGACAGAGCATTTACTTCATAGTACTGTCACCTCTAAAATAATGTTCCACAGAATATGTACCTTTCATGTGATCTTACAGACACTAAGGCCACTAGAGCTGGGCCTTGGTTGAGGACATTTTTTTTTTGGCTGGGCTGTACTTGAAGCACTTGCTTGGTGGTTAGAGATAGCTTGCTGATTTATCTCCATGTTTGTTGAATTGTTTTATTTTTCCTTTTAATTATATGATTTTTTTTAATTCTTTTTATCAGTTTTTCTTCTCTCTCTCTCTCTATATATATATATATATATATATATATATATATATAGCAGTGTAACAATGTTAAATGTGGTTTACTTACATAATGTTGTTGATAAGTAACACAGTACAGATAATTGGAATTGAAGTGATTCCTTACCAGTATCACCATTAGAGTCCCAAACTGACCTGAAAATATATGTATAATTAACCTTTTAGTTAAAGTGACTCAGCGGATCATCAATATTAGACATTACTCTTCCAAATTGCATATAGATGTGCATGTCATAAGGTGTGTTCGTGTGTGACACATGATAGACTGGCATTATGCCCAGGATTCCTGCCTTGTGCTCATTGAGTGCTGGGATAAACTTTGACTCTGCATGATCCAAAACTGGAAAAAGTAGGTATTCAGAGAATAACTGTATAAAGAAATCAAGTCAGATACAAGGCCTTGTGCCTTTTGAAAAAAATCACGTCATTTGTCAAGCAGTGACTATTGCTTTCCTGTTCCAAGTGGCCATTTGGGGAGGGAGTTCTTCTGAGGTTACTCTGAAAAGGAGGGAGGTCAAAGTCTGTCTTCTGCTGAAAGCCGAAGGGTTAGAAGCTAGACTTTGATTCATTGACTCCTAAGCTAAGATTTGTTCATATGAATCTAGGTATATTTTGGGAGTAGGAAGGATTTCTGGCAGACCTAGTGTTACCACCAGTCATTTGAATAGAAGAAGGATGTGTGTACCAAGCAGAATCATAGCTGGTGTAGTTGGTGCCAGGTGCCTCTCCCAGACCCCTTCAATACTATGATGGGAAGCCAAAAAAAGCAATAAATAAATAAAAGTTCATTCTCTGATCTGGTAATTCCTATCACCGGAGAAGCACTGGGTCCTGATATCCTCAACACTGGAGGAGCACCGCGTCCTGATATCCTCATCACTGGAGAAGCACTGGGTCCTGATGTCCTCAACACTAAGCCATTGAACTCTAGGTTAAAACCGGGATCCACCTCTGATGGACCTTTTGCATATCTGCAAAATGAATGGCATCAGAATGACTAGATCCAAGGATTTAAATTTTGCTTGTAACATAAATAAGACATGTTAGCAAGGCAGATGTGTGTCTCAGAGAATCCCATGCTCTGGAAAAGGCTTTCCATCTGTGTGAAGCAGAGTCCATCCCTAACCCTATTTAGGTTTAACCTTGACCAGTGGATAGGTAACTGGAAATTCACCCGAGGTCTCTGATACACAGGCACAGTCAGTAATGCCTAATCTAACATACCACCCCCACATTAACTAAAGTAGCCCCTCCTAATAAATAGGACACAGTTGGGTTAGACTGCATGGCTAGTCTAATAAAGGCCCTCGTGGGCATTAGTCTAGTATATAACTAGGAACCTATGAGTATCAGATAGTCCTGATTACCAGCTAAATCTTGGAACTTTTTGTTTCAGTCTCTAATTGACCATCAAACTGCCTTCTTTCTTCACTCTTTTGGCATATTCACCCCCCCCCCAAAGTCCATTCACCCCTGCTGGTAGCAAGTGTTGAGGACTGGGGATGACTGTGGACATGTGGGTTATAGTCTGGGCTTTATACCTTTATGCCAGTTAGATAAGGTCAGGAAGTGACCAGCCTTATGGACTAAAACATTATTTTTGCAGTGCTGTTTACACTGCTCCAGAGTTAAAACCATTTAATGCTGTAACCGTGCTCTTGTAATGCTGTAGAGTGGTTGGAAACGAGTTTGACTTCTCTTATGGCAACAGATTGCATGTGTCTTCCCTTCCTATATGTTGCCCTTTTTGTTATATTTTGCCTGTTTCTCACGTTGTTTCGGCAGAGGTTTACATTGATCGTGTTGTTTATATTGGCTATAGGGCAGTGTTAAATCTTCTTTTATGAGGGGTTCTTTGTTCAGTTGCCACTCCTTCAACAAACATACCACTGCTGCCAGTACATTTCGCTACTTCTCTTTTTTGATAGGCTGCTCTCAATTTACTGTGCGAATCCTTAACTTTTTATATTCCCGTGGCCCATTTCACTTTTTTGTAGTACTGTTGCCATTATCCTGAATTCCTGAGATCTTCCTGTTACATTGTCAGTGCTGTGCTGTTCTGTTACTCTAAAAGAATTATGCAAAATTAGTCTGTTCCTATTATCATTCACTTCACCACAGTTGTCATTCTTTGAACATGAGAATTGCATTTGCAAACAGAAAAAAACACAGGCTAGGTCGCACAAATACCCAAAGAAATGACAGGGATTTTGAGGGAGAGTGACAACCAGCCAGCCTTTGAGTTTATTTGATTTGCTGCTGTCTTCTGCCTGATTCATTTGAGTCTGTGTTGCAGTGACTACAAAAGGAGGAAGAAAAAGGGTGTGACTTCACATTTTGCCTTTATTTATTTTACATTCACTCCCACTCCTGGGTCTTCATTTGACACAGAATACAACTTCTTCCTGTCACACCCGCAGCTGTCATCCTCCCACTTAACTCACTTGCTGCCTTGGAGAACTTTCTGTCACTTTTCCTTGGGATTCCCCAAGGATTTATTTTTTGTCATAGTTACAACTGCACTACCAAGACTGCAGCTTCCTTTTCAGTCTCTTCCCCGCCTGTACGCTTCTCAGTCTTACCTGGACAAGTAATCTCCGGCACCTTTTATTTTCTGTAACATGTGCACCTTGTCACAGTGTAAACTGCTCTCATTTTAAACTGAAATTCTGTATTAGTTTGGTTTTGGCCTAATTCTCTCTCCCTGCTTCTTTTTGTTATTTTTAAGTGGTCTGGCACACATGGGCCCATTTTGGGCAATGATCTGTTACACTAAACAAGATAGAAGCAAACAGATACAGCGTTTCCAGCAATGAAATGTTTGGTGTAACAGTAAATTATATATTTTTATTTTCAGTCAAAGGCTATTTATGGACATTTAAATGTCATAGTAATGTGCCAGCAACCAGTATATACAGTTTTGCAGTAGTAGTTCACAAGACAGGAGATCCCTGTGCACCATCCGATACCTGTGTGCAGCTGAAAGCAAGTGGACATTGCAATTCTAATGCTTTTACATCTGCCCCTTATCAAACTCAGTAGCAATGATACACGTTTTAAACTGACTGGAGAACTGACAGATGGTAGGACAAATAGATACTAACTGGCACTGAATTACAGTTTTGAGTCCAGTTATGTAGAATACTAGAGACTATATCTTGAAACAGACTTTTACACAAATGTGCTTTTCCCTGATGGCAATTTTTTGAAAAAGGTAAATTAAGTCAGCTGATGTAGAACTTTATAGGAGTGAGAAATCCTTCCACTTTGTAAATCTGTCTTTAAATCACACCATGTACAGTCGTCGCCAATAAATTTTGCTGTAGCCTAAATAAAAACATACCTCATCTCACTATAATGTTGTACAATTAATGTCACTTTTTCCTTTCACACATTTAATAACAGAGCTCTGCTTGTACCATTGCTGCAGTCCTATGTAACACATGTTCATGCATTTTGTCTAAAAACTTTTACTTAGCCAGTGTGTGTACCCTACAGTTAAACATGCTGCTGTGAACGTCCCTTAACATAAACTACCTTTTTTTGTTTCACCCAGCATGTCTGTTCATATTATGTACAGTGTGTTTCCTTTTGGTCTTCATGACGTTTCTGTCCTGCGTAGTACTGTATATTTCTGTTATGTATCATCCCCTGTACCTTTAGTTACTATTACTTCCTTTCCTTGCATGTGGGTATACTTGATTGTTAGTTATCCATTTTGTGTTATAGCAAACACAAGTAGACAATTTTAAACAATGTCTGATACTTGTTTCTCTTGTGCTGTGGGCAAGCCCAATATATATAATTAGTTTATGTAAAGGAACACCATGGTTTTTACTATGCCTTTGCTAAGCGTACACATGAAGGCCCAGTTTGTAGTTCATGTTATCTCGTGGTACACTGAACTGTAAAATTCACTATACCAAGGGAGCTTATCTGCAAATGTATCCCCTGTAAATGGGTATTGCCTAGCAGTGACTACAAATGGAGTGTAAATATAAATAACAAACCATGTTAACTGTAATATTATGTGGTTGCTCTGCATGCTTACTCTGAAGTAGTCACCCAACATTCTCCAGACTATACATAGGGCCTTAAAAATATGACCAAGCGTAAAAAAGTAGAATCCAAGGACAAGTTCTTTTTTTTTTTTGTGTGTTTTATCTCTTACTGTGAAATGTAATATTTTATGTAGTAAGATGCTCGGAGAGAAAAACGCACCTGCAGTCGTCACAAGGTATTGTGGGAATTGTGCTGATTTCCCATAAGTAACAACGATTTCTGTATTGCACTGCAAACGCAAGTTAAAAATAATATCAGAAATAAACATGTTTCGTTGATGTAGAAACTTCTTAAGACTTCTAGAGACTGGACAGAAATCTTTTACATGAAAAACCTTCACATTCTGTTTGCACTGCCTTTGGATGCTGCTAGCCTTAACATGTTTGTGTTTGATTCTTTTGTTTTTGCTATTATCAGGTGTTCCTAAATACCGTATATACTAAAGGTATTTTGTACTTCCTGTCTTGTGCCTCGGTGAAGTTTTGTAGTTGCTGTTTGCAGTTCCATTTGACTTTTTACCTCTGTATGCCTCCTTCACATGTCTCTCTCCTGGGTAGTTAGGATTCATAAAATTATTGTACGCTGTTTAAGTATGGTTCTGTGGGAAAATCTAGAATGTTTGGTGCTTGCTGAGTAAGCCTGCTATGTATTGTGTAAGTCTGCCAATAGGACACAGTTCAGAAAGTTTGGTCGGCACTGCCCAAATCTAGTGCACACTGTTAGATGTCCCACCTTAACAATAATAATGTGCAAAGATTTGAAGAAAGCCCAGTAATATGTTTTTAATGCAGTCACTACATGTGAGTGGCAGTACACTCTTACAGCTTACTCCACTTTTTATTCCCCCTTATACATCTCAACTGCCCCTGAGTGTACAGAATGTCTCTGATTTTGCCTCATAGTCTATCCCTGTCACTCATAAAATTCTTGATTTTCTGGTAAATCTTTGAGGATTACAGTCATTCAGTAATGCCAGACATTACTAGTTTCATATGTACTGTTCAGGAGATGCATGCTGATGCAAAACCTGTTGTTTTATTACCATTTTAGGTGAATTAGAGTAATTTTTAAAAAATTGTCCCTGATTTTGGGCCTTTGTCCCAACTTTATGTTTGGCCTTATCCTGGATTCTTGAACAAACAAATTGAGAGCTGTGACCCCCCCCCTTTGTTAAAAGACTGATAAATTATTAATTGATTTCATTTGTACTTCCTGACCCGTACTGATTTTTTTTTCTCATATGAATATAGGCAAGACGATGTCATTTGATGTGCAGGTGGGTGACTGTACAAGGTGTTGAATTCAAATTAAATGGGAAAATTAACAGAACACTTAATTTCTTGTATGTTTAATAATAATCCTACATCTTCCTCTTAAGCATACAATAACAGGCATTATTTAACCCCAAAAGTCTGACTGACTGTGCCATTCTGTAGTGTAGCGGGATAAAACCCTGACTAAGACTCATGCAACCCGAGATCGATTAATGACCTGAGTGATTAATGGAGCCAGCAGGGTAGATGGGCATGTTCATATTGTTGGGGGAGGGTTCATACTGATGGTGATGAGATCTTTCATCATAGTCTTGGTAGAAGGTAATACTCGAAAGGATTTGCTGGGCATGTAGGATGGCCAGGGTGGAGTGGTTGCTGTAGGACTCACCTCATTGCCCCCCCCCCCCCACACACACACACACATTTAAGTAGTGTGAGTGTGCTAGTGGGACGAAGGATCCAATAAAAAGTCTGATGCACACAGAGAATAATGCTGCCTTTGCAGTTCAATACAGAAATTGTTGGTAGTTTGTAAATTCCTGAATACAGTGTTGGAAACTCCTGGTGTCCTGTCTGCAGTGTGATACTCAAACAATCTGGAAATATATCACTGATTATTAAGTATATTTCTTGGCATTTTAACGTTTCAGAGTTCTGCATTGTCTTTATTCTGCCTGACTAAGTTATTTTATATATTTTCTATCATTGTTTTCTGTTTCTCATCTGTCCTGAAACTGTTTTTTCAGCCTTCCCCCACCCTATTCTTGTGGTGGTGTAGTTGGTGGCTTTGCAGTTCCCCACCTCTACTGTAAATTTGATCTGGGACACCCCTCCCAGTCTGGTGTTCACTCTACTTAATACAGAGAGAACATTTGAGAAGGCCAACCCATTTAGGTTCTTAACCTTGAATTTTTTCTTCCTCTCTCCTTGCAAGTTACTAAAAACAAAATTGCACTTTATTTTGCTTTTGCCTCTTCTTAAAAGTACTCAATTGTATTTATTCTGCTCCATTTATTACTGTTTGGTAGTAGCCTGATTAAATTGTAACTGTTACTCTAAGCCTTTTGGTTTAAGCACTTGGGCTCCAGACCAGTTGTTTTACATTAAGAGGCTCCAGACCAGTTGTTTTACATTAAGAAGGTTTGTGGTCTGCACTGTTGTGGCAGGACAGGTAGTTTACATCCTTCTATGTTGGGAATTACTGATTGAAGGCTCAATGTCTGTTATTCTAAAAGTGTATTACGTCTGAATAAAGCACTTCGGCTTCAGGCCAGTTATTTTTCATTAAGAAGGTTTGTGGTCTGCACTCTTGTGGGAGGAGATGCTAGATTCTGCCCTTCTGAGCTGGGAATTTCTGGTTAAAGGCTTATTGTGCCTGCTTATTTGAACTGTTTCTTTCTGAAATTGGTGCGCATTGGTTGCTGTAGCATAGACTAGATTCAGGCATCCTGAATCTAGTTTTGTTTGTATAACTTGAGCACTAATCCAGGCCATCTCTTTTGGAGAAGGTTCCCCTGCACCCTAGTGGCAGGAGTGCGCAGTTGGAACTTGTCTGATTGAAGACTGCTGGAACAGGGCTCAGTTTTGAGCTTTTTTTACTGGTTAATTGGGTAATTTGTTTAAATCAGTTTGCTCGTTTTCTATTGTTCTATAAAAAATTGCACTTTATTCATCTGCTTTTACTCTATTTGTGTTTCTTCCTACTCTATTTTGTTTTTGCTGCTTGTTCTTAAAAGTACTTAATTGCATTTATTCTGCTGCATTTATTACTGCTTGTTAGTAGCCTGACTAAATTGTAGCTATTATTCTAAACCTTTGGTTGAAGCACTTGGGCTTCAGACCAGTTGTTTTACATTAAGAAGGTTTGGTCTGCACAGTTGTGGCAGGACAGATAGCTTACTTCCTTCTAAGTTGGGAGTTGCTGATTGAAGGCTTAGTGTCTGTTATTCTAAAAGTGTATTAGTTCTGGTTTAAGCACTTGGGCTTTGGGCCAGTTATTTTACATTAAGAAGGTGTGGTCTGCACTCTTGTGGGAGGAGAGGGTAGATTCTGCCCTTCTGAGCTGGGAGTTTCTGGTTAAAGGCTTATTGTGCGTGCTTATTTGAACTGTTTCTTGCTGAAATTGGTATGCCTTGTTTGCTGTAGCATAGACTAAATTCAGACCTGCTGAATCTAGCTTTGTTTGTATAACTTGAGCACTAATCCAGACAATCCTTTTTTTTTTTTTTTTGAGAAGGTTCCCCTGCACCCTAGTGGCAGGAGTGTGCAGTTAAAATTTGTCTGATTGAAGACTGCTGGAACGGGGCTCAGTTTTTAGCTTTTTATTGGTTAATTTGTTTAAATCAGTTTTCTCATTTGCTACTGTTATATTTAAAAAAAAAAAAAAATATATATATATATATATATATATATATATATATATATATATATATATATATATATATATAAACACATACACACTTTATGCATCACCGCTTAGTTATGGTTGAACTATTCCCGGCACCATAAAGTCTGGTGTTCAAATTTTCCTAGCCAGTTTTTTAGTTTTAGCACTAAAATCTGTTTCTTTGAGCTCAGCACTTGTTCAGAACTCATTGTAAGCACTAAATAAGCTACAAATTACTACAGCACTCAACTTTCCTCACTTGTCTAGAGGAAAACAGTTTTTAATACTTAATAAATAAGCACCTATCCAGGCATGTGTAAGGGTCAGCTCCCGGTGTTTTCTCCTGTCTACCTGATGAATCTGGGCATCTTGGGGCAATGCAGCAATTGCCTCATATACACAGACAACCCTCTCCTCCTACCACCCAGCACTACAATTTGTGAGAGATGCACTTAAACTGGAAGCAAAGCTGTCTTCACCCAAGACTGGGCTAGACAGTCAAGAGGAGAAGGTAAACACTTGCACCACACCACACTCATCACATAGTCCTTCGAAACCTACACCACCAAAACACACGCATAGAAACACGGAGCACACACCTACACACTAGTCATAGGTGACTTTGTAGTCAGGCACACTGATGTTCCACTCACCATGCTAAACAAGGAGAAAGTTACTGTCAGCTGCCTGTCGGGTGCCAGGATCCGCCACATAACGCATGCACTCAAGTCACTCCACAACACGTACAAATATGACTCTGTCATTGTCCATGTTGGTGTGAATGACCTGAGACGTACCTCCCTGGACTACATGAAAAGAGACATGGAAGAGCTCTCTGATCTTGTAGCCCAGGCAGGTATGACCCTAGCCCTGAGTAGCATCCTGCCATCACCCAGAATGATACCACAGTACAAGGACAAAATGACTGACTTCAACAATTGGCTAAGCTTCTGGTGGCATTTAAGGGGATCCAGTATCTGTCTGCCTGGGATGACATGATCGACAGACCACGATGCTTTGCCAAAGATGGCCTGCACCTGTCTCCCGTGGGATTTTGGATATTGGCTAAGGCTCTTGCCACCCCTAGTGGCTTTTTTAGGCAAAGTTCAAATGACAAATTCACCACCTTAACAGGTACAAGCAAGCAAAATCTGAGGGTAATGCTACTCAATGCTAGAAGTCTAAACCTCAAAATGCATTCACTCGAGGCACTCCTTAAAATGCAGAACATCGACTTCTGTGCAGTGACAGATACCTAGTTCAAGGCTCCAGAGAGCACCCCTGCATTACGAGGCTATAATTCATACCACACCTTTCGGCCACCTAACCTGGACTGAAACACTAAAGGTGGAGGCGTGTCCATATTCATTAAGGATATCCACACCTCCAGGCTAGTTGCTCAGCATAATGCGTCTGAGATTATCCAAGTGCAACTAACTCTGGGCAAGACTATGCCCCAGGATTCCCACTACTCATTTCTTGATACACTGGAAAATATTAGGGTACAACCCAACACCCTATTAATGGACCATTTCAACTACCCCACCATTAACTGTGAAAACTACTTATGTACCAACTCTTTTGCTTGACGTTTTCTGGAATTCATAAATTCCAATGCCTTGGATCAACTTATCCACACCCCCACCAGGGGCAGTGATATCCTAGACCTGGTCATTGCCAACATGGGTGACTGGTGTTCCACACCAGAGGTCAATTCCTCGTTGGTCAGATCCGACCACAGGCTAATCACCCTAGAGATCCACATCCCACCCCCATTAGGGAAACCACCGTAAAAAATTTCTCCAAAGCCAACTTCATGCTTCTTAAGACAGAAGTGGCAAACTTCACGATACCCATGCAGACAGACAATAGAGGTACGACTGCTGAATCCTATACAGATGCACTTTGTAAGCACTTACACGAGTGCATGGATCGTGCTATCCCTAACAGAATCAAGATGCTATCCTCCAAAAAAAAGGAAGCTAATCTGGTGGTCCCCTGCCATAAACAAACTCTACAACAGTAGAAAGAAACATCCCATGATTGGAGGAACTCCCTGTTCAGCCTCAGTAAGAAGCTGCGATCCCTCAAAATCCTCCAAAGCTAGTTACGAAAACAAAATCGCCACTGATTCTAAGAATCTCAATGGCAACACTCAGATCTGCTCTGAGTTACAGCACAGTGGCACTAAATATACAGAACCAACTGATTTTGCCAACATCCTGGCAGATAGGTTCAGTGCTAACTTTACCCCCCTCTCACCCCCTAAAGGACCCATCTCTATGCTGGAAGAATGCAAAGTTCCTGTAATCACAGCTGCACAGGTAAAAACCACACTGTCCAAAGCCAAGAACACAGCATCCATGGGACCAGACAACATCCCCGGCTGCGTTCTACACGAACTGCAGAATGAACTGGCACCCCACGTAAGCACCATGTTCAATCATAGCCTTACCTCAGGCTTTGTGCCCACTGAATGGCGCACAGCAACGGTTATCCCACTCCACAAAGAGGGAGCCACCACGGACCCAGGGAACTATCACCCCATTAGCCTAACGAGCCTGGTCTGCAAGGGCATGGAACATATCATCATGGATCTTATACACAAAGACATTGGTAATCTCCAAACTCTGGACCCCACCCAGTTCTGGTTTGTAAAAGGTAGATCCATGTCTCCTAAACCTGATAGACTTCTTTGAAGCAGTTACCAAAGCCGTAGATGAGGGTAAGGTGGTTCACACAGCCTATATAGATCTCGCCAAGGCTTTTGGCACCATCCCCACTCTGGAATTATAGATAAACTCGAAAACGAAAGCCAGGGTACCTTTTTGACTAGGCTTATATAGGCTCTAGGGCCAATAGCCTAGTACCTACCTATGAACTTACAGAAAATCAGTACAATTCCCACAATACCCTGTGATGACTGCAGGTGCATTTTTCTCTTCGAGCAGATACCAGGTCTTTTTCCTCTCCAGGACACTATCAACTTTCTCTTCTCACTCTGTTGGGTAGTCCCATCCAGGGGGATATTTTTGGGTTAACACTGATCTCCAGCACCCCTTCTCTGCCTGCCATCAGCCTCAAAATCTGGGGGTAGTGCTACATTTGGGGCTCAGAACATTGAGGGGTGCCTGGCAGCTGTTACTCAAGTTATACCACCAGGGTCAAAAAGAGTAAAAAGTCTGATTGCAGCCAAAATGTATGTATGTTGGCTGTGATCAGTGGTAATGTGGTTAGACATTTTGTGTTCCCTTTCATTACAATTGAAAACTGATACATAGTCTCTCCATTTCTTATTTTGCCAGTCCTGTTATCACTGACCACAAGACTTGTTGAACAAATTGATCATAGTCTCCAGTTGTAGGTCAAATTTTATCACTAATTACGCAATTAATATTTGATGTTAAATGCATCAGCAGTGAAAAACTTTCCCACCTAGGTAATGTCAGCTCTCTGCATATTATTGTAACACTATTAGCCATGAAAGATTTGATACTGATTGCATTTTCTGTTGTACCTGTTTAACTGGTCTGAAGTACCTGTTGTACTTTCACCTCTTTGCCTAAATTGTATCACTATTATCTCTGTAAGATTTTGTACTGTTTTTGTATTTTCTTTGCCAACTGTCTAATTTGTTTTGTGTTATTTGTGGACCTTTTCTCCCTGGGCCTCCATGGAAAGTGGGTCTTGTACCCAGTCAGTCTTAAACAAATGCCAAACAAATATATAAATAAATAAATTATGAAGTTAAATTCAGTGGAACTGCAGATGCTGTTCACAGTTGCGCATTGAATGACATAAGCACATCAAACACTTGCATAATGCTTGTGAAAAATGTATTAAAATGAGCAAAAATGTATTAAAATGAGCAAAAAACTGATCAGAAACCATTGTGCAAATACTCATACTTCATTTCTGAAAGGATTACCTGGAATGGTGAAGTGAAGAATGAAGTGGGTGCTTGTTTTTGTATCTGTATTTATTTTCCTGATCCCTCTGCTGACCATCCTGCACTACACCCCTCTGGCCACTCAGTTGACTAATTTTTTCCCCCGACTGTAATAGCCCTGTCGCCTATTTGTTCTCCAGGGTGAGAGCTGAGCAAACTGGGAGTGTTCACCTGTACATCATTCATTGGGACCCCCAGCTAACCCCAACCCACAGTGGCTTGAGTGTTTTATGGTTGCTACACACACAGGGTGCATGGATGCTTCTGCACATGCTGACCCCTGAATGTAAGCAGCACATGCTGACCAGTTTCATTGGTGAGGACAGTATACCTGCATTACTGCAAGTTTCACTAATGCATCAAACAAACTGAGCCAACACCCCCCCAGGATGACTAGCTGAACCAACCCCCCCCCCCCAGGATGACTAGGTTGGTATCTCTTGCTTTCTTTCCTACCTTTTCTGTCTAGTCCCACCAGCAGCTATGCTGTTAGTCAAACACAGGTATTCAGAGCTGTTGTGAGGGATTCATCCTTAAAAGCCATGTCTCCAGGCTGATGTAAATATATTTGCTTAGAATACCTTTCAGTGTTTTCTGAGTTGTTGAAATTTAACCTCTTGTTCATAACTTTAACAACAAGTAACTTGGTCAGTGTATATAGAAGCATAGTCATGTCTGTCCTTTACTTTTAAACCTATAACTTATTCTCTCAAGTCTTTCTTGTCCTTTTGCTGTTCATGTGTAACCAGCCTAGATTAAGAGTTAGAGTCTCTCTGCATAGCTGTTTTTGTATTTAGTAACACATTTTATTCTGTATTTTTTTGTTATCTAGGCAGCGGTGTGCTGTTACTAGGTCTCTCATATGTAGCATTCACACTTGTCTGTGTGTATAGTGTGTTAAAGTGTTGTGATAATGTGCAGACGGAAATACTTTGGATGCGATTCAATG